>NW_004567119.1:38968298-38980501 GCF_000260355.1 Condylura cristata | reverse complement strand
CGACGCGCCCCTTCGGAAGCCAGTCGCCGCCTGGGCTGCTGACACGTCATCACCTGGCGCCGCCGCCCCGCACGGGTCAGGGTCCGCTCGGGCGCGTCGCTGTGGTTTGGCAGGTGAGGGTGTCGCGGAGGCTCGGTGAGGTGGCTGGTGGCTCAGAACTGTAAGCAACACCGCATGCATTAGAGCTAAGTCCACACACCCTGGGTGCCCCCGATTTTCCGCGGCCGCCTCTGTCACCACTCTAGGTGGCACACAAATGCACCTACATTGTCATCTTGCCCTGAACGCCGAGGTAGCATCTCCAGTATGAATAAGTGACTTGGTTTCCTGATTTAAGTTCTCTGCCCTTCCAACTTCCTTGCAGCAACCCAGAGTGCGTAATTCCTAACTTGAGAGCACAGCGCTTAGGGAACCGGGGGTCCAACCCGCAAGAGCCACCAGAGCGTGCCATCCTACATATTTCGAAGACGCCTGTTCTAATTACCGAAGACATACAGATTGACTGAGCGCAAACAGCCGCTTACTAATATTGCATAACAATGTTAGACTATAACAAATAGATTATTATCAGGGGTCATCCTAATAGGGTAGAATCAACGGGGAATTATAGTTAACGCTGAATATAAATCATAGTCGTCAGTTATTCAAAATTTATCCAAAGTCAACATGAAACGGGCTAGAAGACTTAACTAAAAGAAAATCATTTTAAATGTTTCCAATATATACATAATTCAGGTTTGTAGTCCAGTTAAAATATATAGGTGGTAGACTAAAGCTAAAGCCACTTCAGCATGAGTTCGTTCCCCAGCCCCAGAGGTGACCCACATGGTGTGGCAGACCTCTCCTGACCTGCCTGCTGCTCCCCTCAGCAGTGTGCTTCCTTGATCAGCCTGTTCTGCTCCCCACTTTTTCTCTGATGGGTCCTCTCATTGCCCCTGCACCTCTGTCCTGTACACATAAATAAATAAATCTTAAAAAATGCAGATGGTAAGCCACTGTGCCCCCTTTCACAACGTTATCAATAAAGAATTCATAAGGTCCACAATCGTAGATTTCTGTTCTTGTGGCACCCTGTTGAAAACATTCAGGCATTGGGACTCTGAATCAAAAGTATAAGAGACAAAACCCATTAATATGCCATAAGTATGGCAAACTTAGGTTCTAACTGAAATGTTCTCTCATTTTCAACATTTTAATTACAGTTTATCCTAACTTTGGAATGGAAGAAGTGCCTATTCCAAACTGCTTATTTCATCTTTCAAATGTTCAAGAATAAGAACATCTTAAGCCTAGGTCTCCCTGGTGTGCAGGGGTTAAAGTCTCAGACTATCTACTGCCAGCCACTGCAGCACAAGTTCAATCCCTGGCCAGAGAGCTGGTCCACATGGTGCAGCAGACCTCTCCTGACACACCCGCCCCTTTGACCAGCCCCTGTTGCGGGCTGTTCCCCTCATCGGTATACTTCATCAGTCTGCCTCTTCTGCTCCCTACTCTGTCTCTGGGGAATCCTCTCACCGCCCCTGCACTTCTGTATGCAAAAGTAAATAAATCTTTAAAAAAAAAAAAGAAATGTAAAAAATTATAAAGGGTGAATTCTGAAGCCAGAATTATGTGGTTTCAACAAATATCTCTGCCACTTATTTACGTGACACTGGAAAAATTACTCAATCTCCGTGGGCCTTACTTTTCTTGTCTAGAAATTAAAGGTCATAATAAGACCTGATTCATAGGATTATTTAAATAATGGAATGCATAAAAAAAGTTAAAATAGTAAAATCCAGATGGCAGCCATCATTGTGGTGGTAGAGATTAAAATTGTGATGGTTGTTATTTAAAGACACCTTAGGTGACTAATTCCTTTTGTGCTCCTACTTCAAGAGGAGGAAAAAGTGTGGGAGAGCAGACATCCCATTCTCATTGATTAAAATACTAGACTAGGCCCTCCCTGGTGGCACAGCGGGTTAAAGCACTGCACTAAGAAGCCAAAGCCACTTCCGCATGAGTTCGATCCCCGCCTGCCCCAGAGGTGACCACATGGCACGGCAGACCTATCCTGACCCACCCGCTGCTCCCCTCAGCAGTGTACTTCATCGATCTGCCTGTTCTGCTCCCCACTCTGTCTCTGGTGAAGCCTCTCACTGCCCCTGAGCCTCTGGCCTGTACCCCAGTTCTGTATGTACAAATAAATAAATCTTTAAAAAAAAATACTAGACTAGCTGAAATTTAATAAGTACTTAGCATACAAGTGGTAAGGCCAGAATTATCACTGAGGACCATCTGGCCCATATATAAAACTACTATACTATTCTGTCTCTAAAATGAAGACAATCATACTAAACTTTGTCTTTGAATAGTCTAAACAGAAGTGGAGTTGAATATTGGCTAAGATGGAGAAAATGAATTTCTATGATATGCCAAAGCTGCGGACAAAATCTGAAAATAATCTGATTCAAAATAAGTCTCAGTAGTACTAGAAAGGGTGTATTAAATCTGGAGAAAACTGTGACTGGCATTTTAGATACTTTATTTAAAATATAGTACAAAATAAAATAGTTAAGTTCAGATACAGACTGTTTCTCAGTTAAAAATAATTACAGAGTATAAAGGACCAAGGGAGAAAATAATAATGAACAACTACATACCAGAGACATTTTACAGGAGTGGAAAGGGGAATGAAATCAAAAACAGTGATGGGGAGGGAAGTGCATTGGACTATGGTGATGGCACACGGGTGATTTGGTAATGGCAATCCCACGGGGATTATAGATGAGATGGAAAAAGGCACAAGATGATGTAAAAATAAACTAGTATATTATTTTAAAAATAATAATAAAATAAAATGTATACCTAAAAAATATAATGATAATTACAGAGTAATAGAGCTCCTAATGGAGACCTCTGATTCTAGAAATAGTCCAGATTTTAATCCCTGTTCCTTCTCTTAATAATTGTATGACCTTGTGGGTAAGAAAAAAAAACTTTTCTCTACCCTCTTAAAGTCAGTCCTGGAATCCTGTGCATTAAACTGGCAAAGGACAGATTAGAAAGATGAGGACCTCAAAGACAAAATATCTCAGAGCTGGTTAGAATTAAGGGGTTTTATGTCATAATAAATGAAGTAGGGAGGAGAAAGTCATGGAAAAAACACTTTTTTGAAAGACAGATGGGTTTTCAGAACAAACAGGAGATAAGAAAGTTTGTGGTAGTATTTTTCTATATTCTATATAAATGGTCTTTCCATCCCCTCACCTAGATAAAGGGTTTGAGGTAGGTTTTATTCACATTCTCCCTTCTAAGAGTATCTGCCCTAAAGGAGGAATTTATGGCAACTTTATTAAATTGCTTTTAGTCAAATAAGGAAAACTGCAAAGCCTGTTTTCCCTTGTTATCTGTTGCTCACCAAATGTCTTTAGCTTAATATAATATTTATACCAAAGTGGCATGTTTTGGGGTGAAATAGTCTCATCTCATGCAAATTCTGTTTTGCTTATCTATAAAATGGACATAATAGTACCCAACTCTATTGTGAGAATTAAATGAGATATATATGAAAGTTTTTAGATCAGCACCTGGTACATAATAAACACTCGGTAAATATTAGTTGTTATTATTTGCTACACTTAAACTAAAACCTTATTGGTTTGAATCAGTTCTCAAGCTTAATGACATAATACACCCCTGGTGGAACTGAAGTTCCAGTGCCTAGCCCACACCCAAAGTTTCCTATTTAATAGGTACAGCCCGGGCACCAACATTTTTTAAAAACATATCCCCAGATAACTAATATTCAGCCCAAATATTATGCCACAGTCTTAGAACAGGGACTAAGAAACTAAGGCTACATGATAGATCCAACCCATGCTTGCTATTGAAGATAAAGTTTTAATGGAACATAGCTATGCCTACCTCTTTATGAATTATCTTTGACAGCTTTTACTCTACAAGATCAACTGAGTAATTGTGACAAAGATCATATAACAGGTATGGCAGTTATGTCTCTGCTCATTTAGAATGAAGAGTTTGGGCAACCTAGACCACATGGGGGCAGTATAGCCTCATTACAGAAACAAGATTTTCGAGAACAATAAAATTTGAAAGCTGACTGCAAAACTAAATACATTAGGAATTAGAGAAATATGTATGTACAGATATATATTCCCTGTGTGTCCATCTGTCTGTCTCTCGACCTATATTATTTACCTATAAGACTCGTTTTCTAGTTTCCAAACATGCACAGGTCTGTCCTATCCTGAAAACATCTATACAAGGGCTTCTCCGGCCTCTACCATTCACAGCAATGCAAGTGGCAGAACCAGCGTTCAAAAATAATATATTCCCATAGTCCCTGTTTATTCAGTACCTAGTCATTTTGGGGGTCTCCAAACTCTGGCTTCACCCACTCACTGATAGTCTCCAGTGTCACCACTGACCTCTTAACTGCACTTTCTGAGTTATCTCCTTGTATTTCTATGGAGAGTCGATCCGTTTGAAACCATCCTCTAGATCACATTCCACTTTCTTGGTTCTCTTGCTTGGACCACTCTTCACAGTGAACAAGTTTCTTTTGTTTTTCTCCTATAAACCTGTATTCTCTTATTATGTTCTGTTTAGGAGAAGTAGGTCTGTTTTTTGCTTTTATACATTGTTATTAACCCCATAAGGTTTGAAAATCAGATTGCCTACTTATGCCCATGGTTTCACATGAAATGAGGTCACATAAACAGGAATTGCAATTAATTAAAGGGGTTTGAGGAAGCATCATGTCCAAAGGGCAAACCAGAGCAAATTGGGGGGCAGGAAGGGGTGAACAGTCTCCCTTGCCTCACAATCTCATACTTCATGACCCAGTGAACTTTCAAAGCCACACTTTAAAGAGTGAACTTAGGAATCTCTATACTATGCCCTCCATTAGGGAATACCGGCCCCATCCCTTAGCATTCTGGGTAACATAGCACCATGGGATTAAACAAAAAACAAAAAACATGGCATTGCTTAGCTATAAACACTCTACATGCATCTTGCTGTAATTAGCTCAGAGCTCTGAGAATTATGCCTAGAATTCCTGAAGCTAACCCACATTATAGCTACTGCCAACATGCCAGAAAATATTTACAGCAGACTCTTCTCTAGATAATTTGCTTTCTCCCCACACAGTACTATAAATGGAAGACTGTTCCTGATTTGCAAAAATCTCTTAATAGGTCATTTTTTGTGTGTGTATCTTATACTCGGCAACGGAAGTGGATCCAAATAACTACACAGGCCTATGTTTTTAGTGGTCTCATCCAAAAAACCTGGCTAACAATAGCATCTTCCTCGGACCAGTCAGAGGGAAGAGGGTCAAGGGGAGGATGGTTGTTTACCTGTCACACCAACCAATTGTTTCTTCCTTCCTGTGATAAAGTAAAATAAACTGTGCTTATGAGTCCATTTTCAGAAAAGCCTGCACTAGTACCAAGCCAGAGCTATTGCATATAAAGGCACTTTGAATGCTGGCCGCATTTTCCTCTTGACCCTTAGATTTTATTGGTTAAAAACCCACAACCACATTATTACCTAAATGACGTAAACCTATTTTGTCTCAGACGTCAGCTCACATCCTCTGCAAGTTGAAAGCAGCCTCCCAGTCCAGGCTTGTAATCAGATCCCTAGTTAACACACCAGGAGATGTTTTTGAACTTGAAGTAAAAGAAACTAATCCTCCCATTTTAAGTATGACTGAATGATACTTCTGGTTTTAAGGAATTGCTTTTCTGTCAAATGGATTAGGTTAGTATAGTATCTAAGAAACCTTACCTGGCCAAAAAGAATGAAATAAATGCTCCAAGAATTACATGATATATAGAGACATATCCTAGATTTCTGACTTAGACTAGATTTTCTGTGTTCCAATTATAATTCCTCTTGAGATCCTACTGTATCCCTTTCTTTGTTTTGAAGTGACACCCTTGATGTTCTAAGCTACTTTGAGTTGTTTCTATTTGTAAGAAAAGAATCCTAAATCCCTTTGCTCTCTAAACCTAAAACCTGCTTGCTCCAACTTGCAGTAGGTATTCTTTCCACAAGCCATGGGCTCGCCCTGGGGGAGGGAGGGGAGCATATGCTGTGAACAAGAAAAACAAATCTAATTTTTTAAATTTTGCTGCACCTTCCACAGGATCATCCAGCAGGATGGACTACAACATAAACAAATCACCCACATTGTGAGTCTCCCCCATAGACCTAAGATTTTTATGAATTTGCATCTTTTGGCTTTAGCCAAAAGGACCTTCAGACAGAAGACCTTGTGTTTTTTCCAGAACCAATTACTGGGTTTCTCATGACCCTCTAGAAAGAACAGTGTCATTTATCTTAATGATATCTTTTTTTTTCTTTTTGTGTAGAAGAACTGGGGTGTAGGCCAGAGGTACAGGGTGAGTTGGGGGAGGTGAGAGGATTCACCAGAGACAGATTGGGGAGCAGAACAGGTGGATCCACTGAAATACACTACTGAGGGGAGCAGCGGACAAGACAGGAGAGGTCTGCTGTACCATATGTGGGTCAGCTTCCTTGTGGGGATTGAAACTCAAGCCTTAATGGGAGAGCAGTGAGACTTAATCCCTAGGCCACCAGGGAGGACCCTTGGTGACATCTTGGTTTCTATGCTTATTGACTGCACATGAGTCTCTGCATCTCTGAAATCACCTTTAAAAATAGACATTTGAGAGATGATTTGGTGATGGGAAGCCCACAGGGATTACAACTGCGATGGGAAAATGCACAAAATGATGTAAAAATAAACTATTATATAAAAAAAAGTTAAAGGTCATTTCACATAAAAAAAAAAAAAGACATTTGAGGGCCTTCCCTGGTGGCGTAACTGGTTAGGATACAGCACTGCAAGCTGGCCACAGACACTTCAGTGCGAGTTCCATCCACAGTCCTGGAGGTGACCACATGGCACAGCAGACCTCTCCTGACCCACCTGCTGCTCCCCTCAGCTGCGTACTTCATCAATCTGCTCTCCACTCTGTGTCTGGTGAATCCTCTCATGGCCCATGCACCTCTAGCCTGTACCCCAGTTCTGTATGCATAAATAAATAAATCTTTAAAAAATAATAGACATTTGAGAGTCCAAACATAGACATTCTGAACAAGTTTCTATCAATAGTCCTGGAGTAACAGGTTTTTAGATAATCAAGACTGTCCAATAATTTCCAGAGAATACTGTATATAAACAGCAAGCACCAAAGGCCACTAGGTGAGAAAGAGAATAATTTATCTGATATTTGGCAGCAGAAGGGACTATCTCACTCATCTAATTCAATCTTGCCCTAACTTGATCAGGTTGACTGAATAAGATACTTCTAACTCCAGGTAAAGTCACAAAACGGTCTCTGAGCCTGCCAATATGTTTATGCTGAGGGCCAGAGGCTTCATCTCAGAATCTGGAATGCCAGGAGCCATCAGAGGTAACCCCAACTAGACAGAATATTGGCTATTGCTTCTTTTTTTTTTTTTTTGTCTATTTCAGTTGATATATTTTTTAGAATAAATTCCTTGTAGCTACTTGATCCTATCTGCCTATTTTGTTTCATGACCTTTTATTCTAGCTTTAGTGATAGAGATAAATAAAATCCCTTTATCTCTTTCAGGTTCTTTAATACTCATTCAAAGCCCTTTTTGATTGCTCAATAGTTATTTTCACTCAAGAGTAAAATCATCTGTTTAACTGGTTGGCTATTTTTGATCATACTCTGAAGTTTTGGTTAGCAAGACACTTGAGGTAATCCCTCTTTCTTTCCTTCAAAAATTAGTGTTTTATTAAATACCTGGGTACCATAGCTTGCTCAAGTTGATACATTCAAATTAGCCATAATGCCAATGACAAAGACTTAATATAGTGTCACAGTAATCAGATACTGCGCTATTGGCCAATTGATTTTTTTTTAAGATTTATTTATTTATGCTTACAGAGTTGGGGTACAGGACAGAGGAGGTGGTGGATGAGAGGATTCACCAGAGACAGAGTAGGGACCAGAACAGGGAGATGTACTGAAATACAGTGCTGAGGGGAGCAGCGGACAGGTGGGTCAGGAGAGGTCTACCACGCCACATGGGTCAGCTCCCTGGCAGGGGATCAAACTTTGTGCTGCAGAGAGCTTCATAATGTGGTGCTTCGACCCGCTGCATCACCAGGGAGAGCGTGCCAATTGATTTTTGACAAAAATGCAGAAGCAATTCAATGGAGAAAAGATATTTCTCAGTAACAAAGTTGTTAGGGGAAAAAAAGGTGTTAGGACAACTGAAAGTGGGGAAAAAATGAACCTTGATCTAACGCTCACAACTTATATAAAATTAATACACAACCTATTATATAAATATAAATGTAAAGCTCTTAAAATATTATGGAGAAAACCTTTGATGCCTGGGGTAAAGAGTTCTTAAACAGAACACCAAAACCTTCAGCCATAAAACAAGAAAACTGATAAATTGGTCTTTATCAAAATGAAAATTATAATCTCCAAAAGACACTGCTAAAAGAATAAAAATACAGGCCCTCCCTGGTGGCACAACAGATAAGAACGCAGCACTGGCCACTGCCACTTCAGTGCCAGTTCATTCCCCCACCTGGAGGTGACCCACATGGCGCGGCAGACCTCTCCTGTCTCACCCTCTGCTCTCCTCAGCAGTGTACTTGTCAATCTGCCTGTTCTGCTCCCCACTGTCTCTGGCAAATCCTCTCACCCTCCCCACACCCCTGGCCTGTACCCCAGTTCTGTATGCATAAATAAAGAAATCTTTTTTTTTTAAATGAACATATAGTACCTTAAAAGAAAAAAGAAAAAAAAAAAGAGGGCACTTCCTAGTGGTGCAGCAGGTTAAAGCACAGCACTAAGAAGCTTAAGCCACTTCCGCATGAGTTAGATCCGCGCCTGCCCCAGAGGTGACCCACATGGCGCGGCAGACCTCTCCTGACCCGCCCACTGCTCCCCTCAGCAGTGTACTTCATCGATCTGCCTGTTCTGCTCCCCACTCTGTCCCTGCTGAATCCTCTCACCCTCCGCATCTCTGGCCTGTACCCCAGTTCTGTATGAATAAAAAAAATAAATCTTTAAAAAAAAAAGAATGAAAACACAAGCTATATTGGGAGGAAATACTTACAAATCGCATAGCTAACAAAGGGCTAGAACTCTCAAGACTTTAACAGAAAGACTACAAAGAACCCAATCTTTAAGTAGGGGAGAGTTAAATAGACACTTCAACAAAAAAGGGTCTGCAGAGAGCAGATAAGCACATGAAAATATGTTCAAAGGATGTCAGTAGAGATGTGTAAATTAAAATCAAGATAAAATACAGTTACACAGCTACTAGACTGGCTAAAATCAAAAGTGCTTACCATACCAAGTGCTGACAAAAGTAAGTGGAACTTACATGCATTGCTAGTTGAGATGCAAAGTGACACAATTCAGCAGTTTCTCAAAACATAAGTACTTTTATAATCCAAAAGTCATACCCGTGAACATTTTCCCAGGAAAAATAAAATCTATTTTCACACACAAGTCTTTAGGTGGATGTCTCTTGGACGTCTATTCATAATTGTTAAAAACTGTTAACAACCCAAATGACCTTTATTAAATGACTAGAAAAACAAACTTTAATAATAGGACATTGCTCCGTGATAAAAAGGAATTTTTTTCCATCTCAAAGTTATTTTGCTAAATGAAATGAGTCAGTCTTAAAAGGTTACATACTATGATTCCACTTTTATGGAATTCTAAAACAAAACAATACTTCAATAATGAAGAACAGATAGTAATTTGCCATTGGCTGGGAGTGGGAGGACGGTGTGATACAGAAAAGCACTTTCAGGACTGGATAGGACTGTTGTTCTGTGTATTGATTGTGGTGACCATCACACAAACTTAGGCCTGTGTTACATTCACGTAACTGTGTACTAAAAAAGCCTAATTTTTCACATGATAATTTAGAATTGAACATTAAAATATGACTGTCAGGGTACCTCTGTGGTGGCACAGCGGGTTAAAGCGCAGCACTGTGAAGCTGGCTGCAGCCACTTCCTTGCAGGTTTGATCCCTGCCCCAGAGGTGACCCATATGGCACAGCAGACCTCTCCTGTCTCGCCCACTGCTCCCCTCAGCAGTGTACTTAGTCAATCTGCCTGTTCCACAGATTGACGATGGTGAATCCTCTCACCGCCCTTGTACCTCTGGCCTATACCCCAGTTCGGTATGCATAAATAAATATGCATACTTTTAAAAATATGCATATTTTTTAAATGACTGTCAGAAGAACAATAAGGAGCAAACTGAGCCTATGAATAATGCCCTGAATGAACTCCACCCCCTGACCTATTTACAGACTACCCACTCATCCCCCTGCCTGTGAGAGCAGGGAGTGACCCACTGGGCACAGCAGACCTCTCCTGTCTCACCCACTGCTCCCCTCAGCAGTGTATTTCAGTAGATCCGCCTGTTCTGCTCCACACTCTGTTTCTGGTGAATCCTCTCACCCCCCCCCCCCACATCTCTGGCCTACACCCCAGTTCTATGCAAAAATAAATCAATCTTAAAAAAAAATAAAAGGACTCATCACACACTACACTGAGTAAGTATACTGGTCAGGCTAGCAGTGTCATCCTGCTCCATGCTGTCATTCAGAGATCCAGGGTCTTATTTTGTCAACAAGAGGATAGTATTAACCTCAACAAAGTGAAAGGTGATCGTGGCTGTGTCTGTGATGGGAGCTCAGAGTGTAAAATTTAGGGTGGAAGTTTTCACGAGGTCAAAAACCAAAGGTAGTAGAAGAAAGGATTATCGGTTATTACAGAAAGCCAATCCTATCCGACCCCAAAGCAGAAAATTCCCCAGAGTAATTCCATCAAAAAGCACTGGCAAAAAGCAACTCTAGGAATGCTGCCTACCTGTGTCTATGCAGGCATATTTTCCTTCAGAAATTTGCCATGTGCCACCCCTGAATTCATTCTCAAAGGGATCCAAGAACCCCACACCAAACCCTACATCAGCAGCCAGACCACAGAAGGGGGGAAGAGCAGAAGTGGTGAGTAAGAAGTTTCTCTTAAATGCATGAGTCACAGGCTTATTGCCTTTTGGTTCATTAAGAAGAACGTAACGTCAAGAAAAGGTAAAAATAATAATAATAAAGTCTCCAGCTAACCAACGTTCTGTGACGACTGAAGAAAAGAAAAATGAATTGGGGGTACCATCAACAGATTGTCAACATCCATCTCTGACCATCTAAATAGACACACCCATTGCTTCCCTCCCACTTAGTACTAATTCATTTGGTTCAAAAAGAGAACTCAAGGTCCCACCCATTTACTGTAACAAATTCAAAGTTCAAAATGTCCAGATGATGGTCAGAACTGTCTGTCATGTCATGAGATGGCGTCTTAGAATTCAACTTTAGCAAGCAGTCTGAGGGGTACCACAAGAACCCCAAATTTGCATGATCTGAAAAGGTTCTGCCATCTGCTGCATAAAGACAAAGCATATCCCTAGTGCAAAAGAACTTTAGTAGGTGAGCATGCACAGTAAGAAGAGAAAAAAGGATATAGCTTTCCAATTAAACACCCAAAGTTACTTAACCCCTAAATGCACAGCCGAACATCCTTGGCCCAAAGCAGAGCTGCTGAGGCCCAAAAGCTTGCCACAAGTTTAAGGCACCTTCTGGCAGGGAACCACAGCAAAGGGACAGAAGGGCCCAGGCAAGTCTGGGACAAAGGAGCAAATCAAAGTACAAATCAAGGTAACAGCTGCCATTATCTGCCTCCCCTCAAGTCTCTCATCCATGTCTCTTCCAATGTCTCTGTGTTTCTGCTCCTCGTCCCCAAGGGATGAGGCAAGCAGGGGGCCTCCTTCTTATGTGTTTGCATCCTCCATGCATCCTCCAAGACTTCTTGAGTCTTCAATTTCTCCTCCACCCAGCTCCACCCTTCATTAGAGGACCAGGGAACATGGAGCCTCCATTTCTATGTAGATTACATTCCGTAACAAAAGATGATAAGATAAAAAGGAGGGAGTTTTTTTTTTTTTTGAGACTTATTTATGCATGTAGAACTAGGGTACAGGTTAGAGGTGCCGGGGCAGTGAGAGAATTCATCAGAGACAGAGTGGGGAACAGAACGGGCAGACTGACAAAGTCCACTGCTGAGGGGAGCAGTGGGCTGATCAGGAGAGGTC
>NW_004567119.1:38966016-38967998 GCF_000260355.1 Condylura cristata | reverse complement strand
GGGCAGGCGGGGATCAAACTCACGGAGAATTGGCTTAAGCTTCTTAGTGCTGTGCTATAACCCGCTGCGCCACCAGGGAGGGCCAGAGGAGGGAATTTTTAAGGGAAAAGGATAGCTCTCTGAGATAGATGGGAATTGGAAATTGCCAGAGAAACTGAAAATCAAACATTTGTAGAGCCAATCACTTCCCTAAACCCTGTAAGAAAGTTCCACTCTTGATAAATTCTGTTGTCTGAATGATTTTTTTTTATAACAGTTTATTTTTACATCATTTTGTACAATTTTTTTCATCTCAGTTGTAATCCCCACGGGTTTCCCATCACCAAGTCATGTCTGAATGATTCTTATGGGGAATTTCTGGGTGACTCGATTTCTGTGGTCCTAAAGTCAGATGTCACCCCGCTGGTCTCATTATGAGCCAAGATGTTCACTAGATATTGACAAAAGGTTGTATGCAACCATTAGGATTTTGAGTTGTTTTTATTACTTTTTTTTGTAATTGTCTCAACATTTTACCATATTTGCAATAGGTAAAATACCAATAACTACTTTTATTTTGAGAAAAATGGAGCATATGGACAATCCATAGTCAAGGTCTAGATCAAAATCCCAGGAAACCTTCCTTCCCTCAAAACCCCCATTCAGAAGTTGGTAGTTGGGATGAGTCTGGAGTGGTAAACAAGCCTCATTCAGGGACAACAATGGCTGCCAACAGGTCTCAGATGGAACTACACTCCCAGGCAAGGTGAGGAGATATATGTTAGATGCATATATATAATAGAAAAATATATGTGAGATAGAAATATGTGTACATTGTCTCCAAAAGTCCTGGGGGGAACAGAAGGCTCAAGTCAGAAAGGCAGATTGTCTCTGGATCTCTAACTTGACTCCATTCATAGCCTACATTTATCTTTAATAAATGCCCATGCTAGTAGTGCTCTCTGGAGAAACTAAATGAATAGGCTATATAGCAATGTATATGAAGGAACTTGTTTTGAGGGATTAACACATGTGAATATGGAGTCTCACAAGCCCCACAATATGTAATGCAGCAATCTATAAGCTGGAGGGCCAGCAATGCTGGTGGTGTGGTCCAATCCAAAAGGAACTGAGAACCAGGGGACCTATCGTGTAGCCCACTTCATGTTCAAAGGGCTGACAACCAAGAGTGCTGATGTCTGTAGCAAAAGACAGATGCCTAGCTCAACAGATTGCAGCCCAACATAAGCACGTGCAAAAAGAAGAGAAAGAGAATATTTGAAGAAATAATGGCTAGACTCTCCCCAAATTTAATGAAATATAGGAATACCGATATCCAAGAAGCTCAACAAATTCCAAATAAGTAAACTCAAAGAGATCCCACTAAGACACACTGTAGTCAAATTTGCAAAAGCCAAAACAGAGAGAACCTTGAAAGCAGCAAGACAGAGTGAAATCATCACTCTTAAGAAGATAACGAGATTTCCCATTAAAATCTGAAGGCAGGTCAGAGCCCTTAGGACACCTGTCACACCTTGACTTGTCTATGTGAGCTACCTGAGCGTCCTGGCACTTGCCTTGCAAGTGACAGTGCCATGAGTCTGACTCTCCACTGACAAGGTGAGCGGATCACAGCAGTTACCATTACTGGGACAGCGGCTGTCGGTTATGTAGGTTTACAAAAGATTTTATGATAAAGATCATTGCCACAAGTCCACAGTCAACTTTCACGTCCAGAAAGACAGCCCTCAAGTCAGTCTGTGACTTTCATGTGGAGGATTTGGGAGAGATGGCTGTGCACTGCTGCAGTCCCAGAGCTCACACGCAGCGATGGCCCCATGTAAAACACAGTGACGCGTGGGGATGACGTGGAGCCTCTGATATTGAAAGAAAAGAAACCTAAATGGACAGTTTGAAGTTGCAAGCCAACTGTCATGATGTCAGCACGATCAATACTCACTTCCCCCGGGTCCTAGATGCAGTATCTTACAAAAGGCAGCATT
>NW_004567119.1:38957595-38965559 GCF_000260355.1 Condylura cristata | reverse complement strand
CTCCGGGGCAGGCGGGGATCGAACTCATGCGGAAGTGGCTTCAGCTTCTCAGTGCTGTGCTCTAACCCGCTGCGCCACCAGGGAGGGCCTAGGTTGCGTTTTTTACTGGTGCTTTACACCTGGATGCAAGGCCTGGTTCTGGTCATTGCGGTACTGCCCATATGGTCACACTCAACAAATGTCATGTCATCTGCATATAGTAACAACTTTACTTCTTCCTTTCTAATATGGGCAACTTTTATCTGTTTCTCTGCCTAAGTGCTCTGATCTGGATTTCCAATACTAGGCAAAATAATAGTAGTGAGAGTGGTCTTCCTTGGTTTTCTTCCTTGGAAGAAACACATGCAGATTTTTCCCCATTGAGTATGTTGTCAGCTATGTGTTTTCCATATGGTCTTCATAACTTTAGGCATGTATCTTCTATGCCCATTTCCTTCTATGCCTGTCATAACTGGATTGTGAATTTTGTCAAAAGCTTTTTCTGTATCTATTCAGATGTATTGTCTCAATTTTGTTGTGAACCTAAAACTTCTCTAAAAATAGTCATTAAAATGCCATTTATATGAGTAAACTTACTTTCTTAATTCATAAAAAATATTCATTACTGGCCCTCCCTGGTGGTACAGTGGGCTAAAGCACAGCACTAAAAAGCTAAAGCCACTGCAGCATGAGTTCGATCCCTGGCCCAGAGGTGACCCACATGACACAGCAGACCTCTCCTGACCCGCTTGCTGCTCCCCTCAGCAGTGTCCTTCGTCAGTCAGCCTGTTCTGCTCCCTACTCTGTCTCTGGTGAATCCCCTCACTGCCCCTGCACCTCTGGCCTGTACCCCAGCTGTGTATGCATAAATAAATAAATCTTTAAAAATATACATGTATTACTGTTAAATGAAAACTGTTCTCACTGGTGAGTGAATTTCGACATCTGCTATGTCCAAGCATCACAGGTTGAGAAACAATTGTCCGCACTCCCAACCTCACACTATGAGAGATTTCCTCTGGACACTCATCATTATTGCGACAGTCATGATGTTACTAATCATAGTTTTCATGAGAGGAAACCCTTTGACACCTCAATATTCCTGTCTGTGGTGAGTATCAGAAAGCATGGAAAGGGCAAAGTTGCATCCCTGGACTGCTGAAAAGGAGACCTTACCTAAGTGTTTGTGTGGAACTGTCAGTAACAGAGACATTCAGAGGAGAAAAATAATAAAGTTGGAGACCCCATATACCACTGAGGCAATAAGGGCTAGAGCACTCTGGGGGAGGGAATTTGGGGCTGGAAAGAAATGATGCTTATTTTGTGCTTCAGCAAAACTGACTTTCTCCACCCCATCCCTGTCGTTTTTGTTTTTGTTTTTGTTTTTTTAATTTGTTTTTTACAGCAATTACTAAGGTAGAAAATATTTTCTTTGTTTAGTAATTTCCTATTTTTGAAAATTCCCCTTGGTCTCCAAGTTTTGCCCCATTTTTATGTAATAAGATCCTGAACCTGGGTGTAGTTAAGTCATTTGTCACAGTCTAGAAAATTCTATGGAGTTGAGAAAATCCTACCATAACCCAGGAAAGGCAGATAAGAAAAGGGAGAGTGGTGAATGGATTTGAATTTGAATGATCTGAATTTCTAATGGGAAAGAGTTTAGACTGGGGCACTGGAGTGGGATGACCTTGTCTCTCAGCTCTCACACCTAACACGTTTTGCCCTTTATGGGATTAAATGACCCATGGCAGAGGGATGACTGTGGGTGAAGAACGCCATAGCTGCCACGGTCTCATTCCCTGCATATCATTCAGGAGAGTGAGAGAAAGCTCAATTCCCTTCACCCCAGGACCCATAACCTATACAGGAACTCCTAGCATGAAACTGTAACTGGGTGGTCCCTAGGAGAAGGGAAGTTCCAGGTTCCCTGCCCCACCCAGAAGGAGGGTGGAACTGAGCAGAGAAAAAGGAGAGAGAAGAAGAGGCAAAGGCAGATGGAGAAGGAGACCTAAGGAAGCCACATGGAGCAGCAAGCATGTGATGAAGAAACCGGGCTTGTTTCCTGACCCTGGACTGGTTAAGGCAGATGTGGGTGAGATACCTGTAGGGAGGTGACTATGGCAGTGTTTATATTGATTTTGATTTTGCTCTTTTCCTCCGAGATTTGGCTGGCAATTTCAGACCCTTTTCCATGGGTCCCGGCCAGAAGGTGCTTTAGTCTTGTGGCAGGCTTTCAGGCCTTGCTTTGGGCCAATCCCTTTTGGGTGGACTTTTGCCCACAAGGGGATGGGTAACTTCAGGTGTTGATTTAGAAGTTACATTCTTTGTGTTTCATATTGTATATTCACTGTATTAAAGTCACTTTTCATTAAAGCTTTATATGTTTTGTCTTGTTGCGGCGGATGGAAGAACCCACTTAGAGCAGGCAGGTTTTGGGGCTTCAGGGGTGCCTCTCTCTGAATTGAGGTGCCCTATAACAAAACATTTTTAGACAATAAGGAAGAAACTGAAGGGAACTCTGAGTCAGTTGCCCTGTATCCTGGAGATATTTTATTATGTTATGCAAAAGAGAATCCACACAGCATTATCCCCAAAGGGCATGAATCATGGAGCTGAAACTTAACTTTTTCTCTCAGGAAGAAAAGGAAGTACTCGCCTTGCAGAGAGCAAAGCTGCAGACCAACCCTGGCAGAACAAAGCACTGGAAACCTTCAAAGCTGTGCTGGGAAACTCAGGACCACTCACAAATGTGAATTTCCAATTTTGCTTGGCACAGCTCCTGTGGAGAAACGTGAGTGTGTCCAGGGGCATGGGCTGCAGGAGCTGGTCAGGTTGGCGGAGAGAGAAGACAGGTGGAAAGGAAAAGGGGGCTATGCCAGCATTTGACACGGATCACTCTCTTCTTTCAAGATTTTCTCAGCTGCTTCCAGCGTCTCAATCTCTTCTTGTTTTCCTCCAACTTCACCGGTTTATCTTCTTTTTTTGGTATACCCAAGACTCAGCGCTTGTTTAGACTGTCTTGATGATCTTGTTCAGCCTCACAGCCTTCAGCTCCATTTCCATGCTGCTACTGTCAAAATTCCAGCTCCAGCCTATATCTGACAACGGTGCTCCCCTTCCCTCCCTGCCCCCCAACCCTGCTGCCTCTGTGTCTATGTCTAAAGAATATGCGGCCTTTTATCTGTCGGGAACTTGTGATTGTCTTTGCTGAAATAGCTTTACTGGCACTGTCTAACCTCTTGAGGTCCAACTGGGACACTCATTTGTTTTGTTTTTATGATGAAAAAAATTAAATTGAGAATTAGCCAGCTGGACTCCGCTTAGATGATCCCAGTTTTGTTGGCAACATCCAAAGCATCAATGTCAGGAGCCAGTCAAACATACACCTTCCCCTCTCCATCCAGGCTGCCCAGGGTGTTGACCTTGACCACGTCAGTGTCACAGCTTCTTCACAGTCCACCAGATCCGGGCTTGTTGCCTCAATGTCCACCATGAACGCAGTGTGTTGTTTTCCTTCCTCATGGCTGACTGTGGTCGGGGTCACCTTGATGGTGGCACAGTGGCCAAGCTTGTTTCTCTTGGGGGTGCTCTTCTGAAGACATGTGGGGTGCCTTCCACATTGCAATGTCTGGGGCTGTAAGGAGGGTGACATGTGGGTCAGCTTGTTCTTGTGGTCGTGAGCATCTTAGCGTGGCTTTCTTGGTTTTCAAAGCTTGTGCTTTGGATTTGGCTTTGGCTTTAGAAGGAGCAGGGGCTTCCTTTACAGAGGCACAATCATCGTGAGAAGCTAGGAACCTCATGTGATCCCCATTGTGATGGTATTTGATGAGAAAAAAAGAAATCTTGAGAAAAAATCAGGTCTTTTTTTCTTTTTTGAGGCTTCCTATTATGTTTTGCTTTCAATAAATTGTAAGCATATTTTTCTTTAACTTCTTTGAAGATAACTGGAATAGGTATTATAAAATAAAGGCCTGATAATTCCAATATCAGGGTTATCCTGATGTTGGTTTCAGTTGATTCTTTTTTCTGTTGCTTTTTTATTTCAATAAACTTTTTCTGACTGAAATACTTTAAGATATCAAAGGATATGGCCAAGCTATTATTATACCAATAAAATAAGATTAAGTTCAATCAACTTAAATTTGTTCACCTTTATAATACACAAGGGCTTTTTCTTTAAATTTAAATGCTTTTATTAATCTGATATATTATAAAATATCAGTATGAATTCATGACATATCTTATCTTTCAAAAAGAGTCTTACCCTGGATGAAAAGATGTGGTACATATTCCACATATGGAATATTACTCAGCGATCAAAAAAGATAAATTTATGCCTTTTACAGCAACATGGATGGAGCTGGAAGGGATCATGCTTAGTGAAATAAGCCAGAAAGAAAAAGAAAAATACCAGAGGGTTTCACTCATAGCAGGAGCATAAAGGACCAGAGTGGGGGAAATAATAATAATAATGATGAACAACTATATACCAGAGACATTTTATGGGGGTAGAGTGGGGAATGGGATCCAAAATGGGTGGGGGGAGGGAGTGCACAGGACTTTGGTGATGGCACATGGGTGATTTGGTGGTGGGAAGCCCAAGGGGGTTACAACTGAGATGGAAAAAGGCACAAAATGATGTAACAATAAACTATTAAAATAATTTTTTTTTAAGTCTTACCACTACCCACTAGGGCCTAAACATGACATGTTAGCAATGGGTACCATTTCCCCTAAAAAGAATCAAGCATCCTTGTGGAAAATGGCTGATTCCAGATCCAAATTAGGGAAATCCTAAAGCAAGAAAAGTTTTGAAAATGACCAAAGTTGTATTAAAGGGAATCAGGATCCAACTGATCCCTTATTTATGAATATAAACAAGGACAAAATTCCAGTGGTTGGAAACACATCCAAGTCATGACTTCTCACAAATATCAAAAGAACCTTGACATTTTGCCACCAATAAACAATGCTAGGGAGGGTGGGGAACGAAGGATTGGTTCCCTGTCCTATTTGAAACCAGGTAATTGCCCTCCCTGGTGGCACAATGGGTAAAGCACAGCACTATGAAGCTATCTGCAGACACTGCAGCATGAGTTCGATCCCCGCCTGCCCCAGAGGTGACCCACATGGTGCAGCAGAACTCTCCTGGCCCACCCATTGCTCCCCTCAGCAGTGTATTTCACCAGGTCTGCATGTTCTGCTCCCCACTCTGTCTCTGGTGAATCCTCTCACCGCCCCTGCACCTCTGGCCTCTACCCCAGTTCTATGCATAAATAAATACTTTTTAAATAATAAAAATTAAAAGTTAAATACAAATAAAGAATTGAATACTTGCCTCCCTTTCTTATATGAACACACCACTGAGTAACCAAACAATAGATGAGGGAATTTTCTCTTCATAGTATAAACGCCAAAGGAACACTTAACTTAGAATTACCATGTCACAGCCCCTAATATATTAGTGGAGGCAGATTGCCAAACCCTGAAATCAGGAAAAGCCTGTCTCTGTGCTTTCTCATGGAAGCACATTGCCAACCCGAGCATTTTTTTTTTAAGATTTATTTATTTATGTATACAGAGCTGGGGTATAGGTCAGAGGTGCAGGGGCAGTGAGAGGATTCCTAAGAGACACGGGTGGGGAGCAGAACAGGCAGATCGATGAAGTACACTGCTGAGGGGAGCAGCGAGCAGGTCAGGAGAGGTCTGCCACGCCATGTGGTCACCTCCGGGGCGGGGATCGAACTCTCCCTGAAGTGGCTGATACTAGCTTGCAGTGTTGCCCTCTAACCGGTTGTGCCACCAAGGGAGGGCCTGATTTCCTAGTTTTTTTCTCCCAAAGGGAGTAATTGAACAACTGGGAAGGTGAGGGCGGGGAGACTCAGACATAAGCTCTGAGTTGATAATGATATCCAAAGATTCAAAACTCAGACAAGTCCAGCAGCAGCCCATGAAAAATCAGCTGGGGTGCAGCAGCACCAGAAGGAGTGAGTAAGCTGTATTAATAAGCAGCCTGGACACCCTCGTCATTCAGCATGCTCCTGCGTCACCCCACTTGGTTACCCCATGCTGTCACTCAGCTCACACCTGTGGCCATGTGGAAAATTCCACGTGACTACTGGGGGAAAGGGACAAAGCCAAGCTTGACTTACATGTAGGTATGCTCAATATGTGAGTGTAAGCTGAAAGTGGATGGTGACTGAATTATAGCCACATGAGGCGTGGCCTTGAAAGCCTTGAAAGACAGTAGAGAAGGAAACTCTTTCCATTGGGCAGAGCGCTAAACTGTGTACCTGATCATTCATGAGTCTTGGACAGGAGCCAAAGGTCGAATATGGGGCTGTCTAATCTGGAGACTTGAAGGGAAGGACTGAAGGGGTAACAAGAACTGGGGGGAAGAAATATGGGTGGACACTTGGGTACAGTGTGAAGCTTTACATATGGTGTGTTGATGCGCACCAAGTCTCACGGAAGAGGCGCTGAGCAACACAATGGATACTGGCTCAGCCAGTTGACATTAGGCACCTAAGAGGAGCTGAGTGGGCACTAGAATGAATAGCCCAAGTTGCTGAGGCAAGGGTGGAGTCAGAGTCTAGATAGAGAAATACGAATGCCCTGGCCAAAGGCAGGAGGCAAGCAGCATGTAGCATCAGCAAACCCTTAGTGAGTATTCCCTCTCTTAACTTGTCTTAATTCCTCTCCTCATCTCCTGTAAGGTTAACAAAACATGTCAACAGCATTTCCAAGGATTTAATAAGAACACATTAGCAAATGACTTCCATTGGCATCATCACCACAGCTGGCAGATAGGTGGCTCAATAAATATCTCTCTTGGCTGATTTGGATTTGGGTCTTTTTGTTGGCATTAAATCAGAGGTGGTACTTGAAAATAGTGAAACCTGAATGGAACCAACATCCTTCAATCAAGTACGAGCCCCAGAAATAGCACAAGGTCTCAGAAGGTCCCTGCTGTGCCAGCTCTTAACTCTTAGGTCTCGGGAGGCTTAAGGCATCTCAGAGGAGCCCAGATGACTAAGACAGTAGGGCACACCCAGTACTCACTAACTGCTGGTAACTTGGTGAACATCAACGTTGCGTGATTCGGAAGCGTATTCACATCAAAGTTCTCAGATCATCCTATTGCCTACTGTTCACCCAAAACTAAGATCATCTGCTGTGTCTTTTTAGACTCACCTAAAAATTCCCAACCTGCTCTTAAGTTCTAACTCACATACTAACTCCTTTGTGAAGCCTTCCCTGATTATCCTGAGACAGACTTAAAAACATCTGTCTGCTACTTTCATAATAGCTCAGGATGAACTCAGCACTTCTTTCAATCAAGAAATTTGTTATGGGCCTCCATGGCATAAGAATGTCAGAGCAGGTAAGATGGGATACTAAAATTACAGATGCTATCAAAATCCCAGCAGGATGTTTGTACAGATTATTAGATATTATAAATTGTATAAATGTTATTATACAACATTCACATTCTATAGATTGTATAGATTATTCCAAAACATGTGGGAAAACAAAAGAACTAGAAAACTAGAATAATTCTGAAAAAGAATAAAATTCTACCCAATTTCAAAAAAAAAAAAAAAAAGAATGACTGGCATGATAAGTTTCTCATCCTCATTTCCCCCTTTTGACTAGATTTCCAGAAATCATTGTACTTCCCTTCTCCCACAGGCAGTGCAATGTTCAGCAACCAGTAGAAACTCAACATATCTGTGTTGAATTAATTTCAGTTAATGAGTGAACCACTTCCTCAAAATTAATTGAGTATCAGGTCCTCCCTAGTGGCACAACAGGTTAAAGCTCAGCACTGTGAAGCTGGCCACAGCCCCTTCAGCCGAGTTCAATCCCCGGCCAGGGAGCTGACCTACATGACACAGCAGACCTCTCCTGACCCACCCGCTGCTCCCCTCAGCAGTGGGCTTCATTAATCTGCCTGTTCTGCTCCCCACTCTGTCTCTGGTGAA
>NW_004567119.1:38901725-38956780 GCF_000260355.1 Condylura cristata | reverse complement strand
GGGTGAGAGGATTCACCAGAGACAGTGGGGAACAGGACAGGCAGATCTACTGAAATACACTGCTGATGGGGAGCAGTGGGAGGATCAAGAGAGGTCTGCCACACCATATGGGTCAGCTCCCTGGCTGGGGATCGAATTTGTGCTGCAGTGACTTTTGAGAGTTTCATAGTGTGGTGCTTTAACCCACTGTGCCACCACGGAGAGCCCTTATTTTATTTTTTTAAAGATTGATTTTAGTTATTCATACATACAAGAACTGGGGTACAGGCCAGAGGTGTGGAGGGGGGTGTTGGTGAGAGGATTTGTTCACCAGAGACAGAGTGAGGAGCAGAACAGAAAAACTGACTGAAATACACTACTGAGGGGAGCAATAGGCATGAATGGAGAGGTCTGCTGCGCCATGTGGATCAGCTCCCTGGTCAGGAATTGAACTTGCGCTGCAGTGGCTACAGATAGCTGCATAGTGTTAAGACTTAACCCCTTGTACCACCAGGGAGGCCCAAAAGTGTGCAGTTTTTATAAGTGAGTTTCTGTATTGAGTGTGTGTGGTGTGTACAGAGCTGATAGTGAGAAGGCATGTCAGTGAGAGAGTGTATTTTATGTGTGAGGAGATATGCATGTAGGGGCGTGGGATGGTTGTGTGTGCGTGGACACTTGGGGAATGGATCGATAAACAGGTGCATTAGTATGCTCAATACAGACAGGATTCCCACAACTCAGCAGTAAAAATAATAATAATTTTTAAAAGGCAAAGGGTCTTTATATACATTTTTCAAAAGAAGACATACAAATGATGAAAAGGCATATGAAAAGATGCCCATCATCACTAGTCCTCAGGGAAATATAAGTCAAAACCACACTAAGATAACACCCCATATCAGTCAAAATGACTATTCCCAGAAAGATAAGAAATGACAAGTGTTGGTGAGGGTGTGGAGAAGAGGGAACCGGTGCACTGTGGGTGGGATGTAAATTGGTGCAGCCACTATGGAAAACAGTATAGAGGCTCCTCAAAAACTTAAAAATAGACCACCCTATGATACAGCAGTTCCATTTAGGGGTATATAGCCAAAGGAAACAAAGTCTGCTTCTCAAAAAGATATAGGCAAGCTACGTTTATGGCAGCATTCTTCACAATAGCCAAGATAGAGAAACAACCGAAAAATCCACTGAGAGATGAATGGATAAAGACAATGTAATACACACACACACACACACACACACACACACACACACACACTGTGAATACTATTAAGCAATGAAAAAGGAGAAAGTCCTGCCATTTGCTACATGGATAAGCTTGAAGGATACTGCGCCAAATGAAGTAAGTCAGACACAGAAAGACAAATACTGCTTGATTTCACTTATATGAGAAATCTAAAATAGTCAAACTCATTAGAGAAGCAGAGTAGAATGAGGTTGCCACAGACTGGAGCAATGGGGAAGTGGGGAGCTATTAGTTAAATAATATAGTTTCAGTTAGGCAAGATTAAGTTCTGGGGATTTAATGTAGAGCAATGAGACTATAGTTAAAAATACTGTATTGCATGCATTAAATTTGCTAAGAAAATGACTTGTAAGTGTGGCTACTTCGTGTTGGCCCCACCAAAATAAAAAAATGGTAGCTATGTGAGGTGATAGATATGTTATTTAGATTGACTGTAGTGATTGTTTCATGTGAATGTTTATCAAGGCATCAAGTTATACATCTTAAACATATATAGTTTATGATAATTACACCTCAATAAAGTTGGGGAGGGGAAAGGAACACTAGAAGGGAATATAAGAATATCTTTGCTTTTTCTTAAACCAGATGAAAAAAAAAATCACTCACCATAAAAGAAAGAAATAACAAATTGAACATCCAAATTATACATGGGTTTTAATGTGTCGGAGACCAGCTCCAACTTTTGAGGTGTCTGGAGGCAACACAGGCAGGACCCTAAGAGGGGAAGGCGTCGGCGTGCAGAGATTCCAAGAGGGGGAGAGAAGCGGGTGCGAGGAAGACACGGGAGTCGGAGTTGGGTGCAAATCTTCCTGCTCTGCCTTCAGCAGAGATTTATTTTATACATTTCCAGCAGGCAGGGGGATGGCATTAGCACACGAAAGGGGTTGAGATCACAATCACCTTTTTTCTAAGAATGGTCTGGGGTCGCAGGAAGAGGAAATTTCTTGCTAATCAAGTTTGGAAAAGTTCTTTGAAAAAACTCGCTAAAAGGTTTTAAGTAAGTTTCCTACTTTGAGGAAACTTGCTAAAAGGTTTTAGGTAAGTTTCCTTGAGGTCCACACATAATTTGCTCTGAATAGGAGACTTAGGTGAATTTTCCTTATCTAAAGACTAGGTAGTAGAATCCTGAAAGACTAGCCAGAAAGACTTTTGTGGATTGCTTTGAAGTGTAGCAGGTAAAAAACTTGACTAGCTCTAAAACAGGCAACCTGAATGAATTTCCATATCTAAAGCCAGACAGTAGGAAGTTTGAGTAATTCTGTAGAAGCTGAATAGGAGGTTAGGTGAGATAGTAGAATAAGATTTGGGTTTTCCTCCATCCAGCAGTGAGAGACTTTGCAGAAACAGCCCTTTTGCTTTTATTGATCAGCCAATTGTTAAGTCACTTTTGACTTCAGAGGAATTTCTCACCCTGGTACAGTGCTTGCTTGTCAGGGCAGGCAGGCCTTATGCAGCTGAGGCAATCCAATTGTAGGCTGAAAGTTGCTCAGAATATTTTAATATTACGATTATACCAAAAAAGGAAGGTCATAACACAAGTTAGCATGGAAAGTCTGATCTTTCAGAGCTTTTCCCGAGCTACTCGGAATCTGTCAGACGATAGCCGTCGCATAGCTTGTGTCATTAATGCAATAAAAAATAGTGTTCGAGATCCTCTCTAACCATTTTAACTTCAA
The DNA here is from genome assembly GCF_000260355.1 of Condylura cristata. NCBI lineage: Eukaryota > Metazoa > Chordata > Mammalia > Eulipotyphla > Talpidae > Condylura > Condylura cristata. The sequence continues at coordinate 38,953,876 of NW_004567119.1, read as the reverse complement.
TCGTTTCTCTTATTTTGCTTGCTTGTTGTTTGGCAAGGAGAAAGGTTTTAGTTCAAAGAAGTTATGTCCTGAAGGAAAAATATAGCTTTTAAATATATAGCCTGTCAAAACACCTTGCTTAAAATAAAGAAAATGTGATATTCACGTATGTATGTGTGTGTCTATACCATGTATGTGGTGGAATACTATTCAACCATAAAAAAGAAGGGAATTCTGCCTTTTGCCCCAACATGGATGAGTCTTGACAGCATTATGCTAAATAAAATAAGTCATGCAGAGAAAACATATACTATGTGATCGTACTTAGATGTGGAGCCTTAAAAAAAAAAATCTCATAGGAAAGGACATCAGGTATGTGGTTACCGGAGGCAGAGGATGGAAGGAAAGGGAACTAGGTGAAGTTACAAACTTCTGGTTATAAGATAAAAAAATGTTGGGATATAAAATACAACTACATTTAAAACTACACTGTGGTATATTTTCCTTTTCTGGATCTCTATGAAATTAAACCATAGGGTGTGGTGGTCATTTCATAATACATCTAAGTCAAGCAACATGTTGTAACATCAAATTTAACACAGGGGCCCTCCCTGGTGGCGCAACAGGTTACATAAAACACAACATTATGAAGCTGTCTGCAGCCACTGCAACATGAGGTCAATCCCTGGCCAGGGAGGTGACCCACATGGCATAGAAGACCCCTCCTCTCTCATCCGCTGCTCCCCTCAGTAGTATATTTCAGTCAATCTGCCTATTCATTCCCGCATTCTTTCTCTGGTGAATCGAATCCTCTCACTCCCACCTCTGGCCTGTACCCCAGTTCTTGTATGCATAAATCAATAAATCTTTTAAAAAATTAACATAGGTTGTATGTCAATTAAAGCTCAGAAATTAAAGAAAAAACACTATTATTGGTAACATATCACCCTACATATCGATTCTATTACTGATATTTTAAAAAGCTAAATTAACAAAATGAAACACATTAGGAGAATATGCTATTTTTAAATCTTCTTTCTGAATGAAAGGCCAATATACATTTTGCCTAGTGCCAGCCAGGAGAGGTGGGCTGGGAAGAGAAAGGAAGACCTGTAGATGGGCTCTCAGCAATGGAAAAGAGCAGATGAAAAGAAGAAAGGAGCCTTCAAGAGGCCCACTGGAAAGTTCTGGGTTCAAAAAAGACTGGCGATCTGAGGACTGACCTGTGGTAACCAAGGACCCGCCAAGTAACCAGGGAGATCGCAGCTCGGGTTGGGGAGTGGCAGTGGAGAGGGGTGAGGGTGGGATGAAAGCAACAACCTCCCCAGGAACTATCTATGGGGAACCACTAACAGTGGAAGGAGTTATTCACAACCCACCCTTGTTGATTTGATTCAAAGACCAGCTCATTGCCACCCGTCTGGATTTGAGATGAGACTGGAAACCTGGATTTAATCCTTTGTTCCTACTTTACACAGACACAGGTGCTTGAGGCTGGAGGGGGGAGCCGCTCCCATTCAGGGTGAACAATGGTTGCCAAGCAGGGTCTCCTGGGAAGGTACTACCTTCAGCTACCTCAGAAGAGCCAGCCAGGGACCCCATCCTGCACATTCAAGTTTTGCTCCTGATTACTTTGCTATACCCTCAAGCCATATTTTCTGTTAGATACAAAGACCCGGATGGATATAGCACTAGAACATGGTAAAGACTGTCAAATGATCAGAAATTTCTAGTCACTTTCAGGTTTCCAACCATACGTATTCAGTACTGAGGAAATGTCTGGCTTTCTTTGCTCCTCCTGACTTCGTTCAAAACCTCATAATCTGCCTAACATAATCCTGGAGACTATTAGGCACAAAAGTAAGTGGGGAACTAGTGGAAACAATCCAATTTATTGGTCACTAACACCCGGGTAGAGACATTGGCTTGAGTTTGAAATTTTGGGAAGGGTGTGATTAATCATTGATTTCCTCTTCTTGGAAACACATGTCTGGTTACCTCTGTTCTCCAAGAGTGGCTAAAAGAAAGAAGCTACTAAAATTTCACCTGGAAAACCAGACAGGAGGTGAAGATGGTAGAGACCCTGACAGAATCAAACTCTTAGACAGCCCAAGAAGGGGGAAAGGGCCTGAGTGGGTTGGAAAAGGTTAAGGAAATAATTTAGCAGTGGTGTCCAGGAGGAGAGATGGGGAGAGGAAGTGGGAGGCCCTAGGCAGGAGGAAATCTTCCTGACATTTGTCTAGAGGACGATTCAGGATACTAGTCCTGCTTCCATTTCTCTGCAGAGCTACGCCAGGCCCACACCATGCAGCAGTGCATGTGGCCATACATGGTAATTGCTGTGTCCTTAATCTTTCTGAGCTTCTTCTTCCAAAAGAATAATGAGTATTTTGATCACGGTGTGTCACTGGTGAGTATAGCAATTGAGTTGTACTATGTGACAATTCCTCAGTAGAAGGGAGTTTTCCAGGTTTGCAAACATTCTAGAATCACCATAGAAGTTCAAAAAGAGAGCACTCCAAAAAATCAGGGATTGTAGAGAAAAGAGACTGAACCAGCTTTGAACCATGTATAAGATTTAAATAAAGACAAGGAGGAAGGGAGACATCTGAAGTGTGGTGAGAACTGACATTTCTTGAGTTGACCAGTGGGACGAGCGGCCACGAGGCCTGTGTAGGGCCTGCCACTTTCCTCATCAGAGCCTGGCATGAGAGATGTCACCCTTCCAGTCCTTACATGAGTGGCTGAGACTCAGTGCCCTGGAGTAACTTCCCAAGCATCCGACATCTACAAGTGGAGAAGACTAAACCCTGCTGAGGTTTTAGAGTAAACATTTTTTTCCTAAATTCCTCAGACAAGCTAGAGCAAAGCAAGTGGGTGCATGTGTGAAGTGGCTCAGTGGGGGTGGTCAGAACTGAGGAAAAGGGAAAACTGTAGAATAGAAGGACCCTGTGTGATTCCCTGAAGGGTAGGACAACTCACTGGTCTTCAGCATCCAGGGTAAGCTGAGGCAGATGACTTTTGTGGCTTGACAATGGTACCGGAATTAGATGGGGACAGGCAAGTTCTTAGTCCACACAAGCCCAGGACTTCCCTACAGAGCCACCACAAAAACTATGCAGTCCCACCACCCCTTCCAGAAGCACCAGGAGGCGGTGGGGTTATGGTTAACTGAGCTCTGACGCTCAGTCTCTCTGGGGACTAGCGAGTAGATCTGCCCCTCAGTTGTCTCCAGAAATCTAGGGCTGAGCCTCGGGCTGATGCATATTCTATTCTCAGGAGGAAGAAAAGAAGAAGATAATATGGCAGCTACATCAAGACCTAGTCACTAATGAAAGCAAGAACCATCTAGAGACCTTCAAGGAGATGCAGGAAAACTCCCCTTTACTCCAACATTCTGACTACAAACTCCTGGCTGGAACTCCTCCCTGGGAAAAGAGTGAGGACGTGGGAGGGAATGGTCAGATGGGGAGAAGGTCAGACAAGGTAGTCATGCTAGAGCAAGGCAAATGGGTGAAGAGGAAGAGTGAGCTGGCAGCTGGAAAGGAAAGAAGGGTGCTTGGAGAGGGGCCATGTTATGGAACTGGGTGAGTGTATTTCCCTCCCACCTGCTCCCCCCCCCCGTGAATGACTTAACAGGATGACGAACCCATGGCCATCCATGAAGGAGCCACCCAATAGTGAAACTCCGTTAGGGCGGGTGACCAGGGATGACAGTACAGCTGAGGAGGAGGGGAGGGAGCCCTGGTAGGGGAAGAAGATCATAGAGGGATGTACACTAGGCTTCCAGAACTTGGGGTTTACTTGGGCCCCTGGAGATCCCCTAATCCATGTTTGGTTGATTCCTAGTAGCTAAAATAACTCAGGTCAAGACCAGGCTGAGATCAATTGCCAAGCCCATCAATTTACCTTGGCACAAGGTTGCCTTCCCCATCAGAGAGCCTTGTCCATAAAGATTGCCCCTACAGCCTTTCAAAGCACTGATCAAATAAACCACATCACAACTTCCGATTGGACACTCTCTGATCTGGACCATGCACTCCCTGGGTAAGGAAATGGGAATTTGTCGCAGGTATTGACATGAAGGGGAAGACCAGGAAGAAGAGCTCTAGGAAGGCCTCACCACCTTGGTGTGCTAAAAACTCCCCAATCTCCCCCCAACCCCCAGAGCTACTGACGGTGGGCATCGCCTCAGTGCGGCATCCTCGAGAAAGCCACCTCCTGGACACGCTGACGTCCGTGTTCGAAGGTTCCACAGACTCCGAGCTGAACTGCTTTGTGGTGCTAGTCCACCTGTCAGATCCTGACTCCAAGTGGCTTGGCCAGGCGGTTGCTAATATCCGAAGCCGTTTCAAAGCGCATCTCGATGCCCAAAGGCTGCTGGTGATCCAAGGTCATCTCGGTTCCTCTTCTCTCCCAGGAGATCTAAAGACCACCAATAATGCTTCACACTGCGAGACACTTTATTCCAGGCAGAAAGTCGGTTACTCCCTGCTCGTGAACTTTGCCGTCAACATCTCAGAATACTTTCTGATGCTCGAAGATAATGTTCGCTGCGTCCCCAAGTTTGTGTCCACCATTTACTGGACATTATTAGCCTGGAAAGATCTACCTTGGGCAATCCTGGAGTTCTCCAGCCTGAGCTTCTCTGGGAAAGTTTTCCACACCCATGACCTCCACCGCCTGGCATCCTTCTTCTTCCTCTCCCATAAGGACCTTCCCACTCACTCACTCCTCTCCGAATTCCATCTTGTCTTGGCCCAAAGTGTCCCAATTCGTTTCAGTCCCTCTATTTTCTACCACATGGACAATCATTCCGTGTTCCAGGGCACGTGCTTTCCCGTGCAGGAGGAAAAGGTCTTCGGTGAACCGGACAACCCGAGTGCCGGCATCGTCACTGACATGATGATGATAGCAAACATCATTCCGGATTACGCATATTTTCTGAACAAAGACTGCTTTTCTACCCTTGATGCTGTAAGGGGCAACCACTTGACCGTGGTTTTTGACAGACCACAGAATGTCATCCGGATAGAGGTGCTGACCGGTTCTGAAGAGCAAGGACAGTTTCAGATGCAACATGGGCAAGTACAACTGGGCTATGATCCGCTCAAGAATTCCAAAGGCTGTGCCCGCTACAGTCTGCTCGGGCCCCTGGTGGAAGGAAATTTGGATCAGAGAGTGTTTTATGAAACAGGTTCTGTGGAGGAGCTGAGGTGTATACGCCTGCTCGTGCTGGTAGCTCAAGAGTCTTGGCTCCTGATCAGGCAGATCAAAGTCTGGACTCAGGATGAGGAAGAAGATAGTTTGATGGAAAAGGAAATTCTGTAAGAGGGGCTTTGAGGATGGGATCTGCATGGTTGGCAAGAAATAAAGCTAGAAATTGAACAAGGCCTGCTCATTCCAAGTCGGGTTGTTACAGGGCGGGGGGGGGGGGCACCCCAGAACCTTCTAAACAGGTTCTGCCATCCGCCACATCAAGACGAAGCGTATAAGACCTTTCATGAACTTTAATACATTTTTAGTGTGCAAAACAGGAAAGACAGCTAATATAGTTTCCAAGTCATATAAAGAGCGACGGCACAGCAGAGAGAGAGGCAGAGTGGAAATGGGGATGCGTTTAGAGCGTCGCCTGTGTGCAATGAAAGGGAAGGCCAGTTGCTCTGTGGAGCCCCTCTTTCGTTGCCTTCTAAAGGTCTCAGCCTCCACCGGGGACATTAGGATCCCAGGACTGCACTGCAGAGGGAGTTGTGCAGAATCGAGTGCAGTAATGAGGTTTCTACCCCCAGAGAACTCTAAGCGCAGACAGAACTCCGGAGCAGTGGATGGCTGCAAAGAAAGACTGCACTGCAGGTGAGAGCAGTTACTGGGACTGCGCAGTGCAGTGTCTACCCCTGACGTGGAACGCTACGGGGCAGTGGACATACCTGGTTTCTGCCAGTGGGGTCAGTGTAAGGTCATGATCGTCAGCTCCAGACTGTGACTCCTAGGTGTGAATGGATAGAGCCCAACTGTTGGGGAAGACTAGACCAGTCCACCTGTGTTTCCACACGGAAGCAGCTCTGCTCTATAGCTGACAGTGATGTTACACAAAGCATCCACTTCACACCTGTGGGGCCAGGCCAAGATACCAACTCTATAAGGCACAAAGGCCAGTAACTTGAGCTCAAAACTCCTGGGTACTGACAAGAGCCAGCCCCTCAGGGTAAGTCTCAGTACTTGAAAGGCCAAGGGAACAACCAAGCTCCTATCACCTCCAAACCCCCTACCCCGCAGCAACCAGACTGTAGCCCCTCTTGGTGCTATGATCATTGAAGGGGGAATTGAGAGAGTCTGAAGGGAGGCAGGCACTCTTGTGGAAGGCACACGCAAAGCGTAAGAAACACACTCCCATCCTGGACCTGTAACCAGAACTAGGACAGAGCCTGTCCACAATAAGAACAAGCAACTCTCAGACTATTCTGCTCCTGCTCACATCCCTGAGAGGAAAGTCTACTGTCAGAGTATCCACATACCAGAGCCGAAATACAGCTGAAAGGTTGATACTAGCCAGGGTTATCTGGGACAATTACATTAAGGAATTGATCTAGAGTAGAGGAGTCATTGCAAATGAAACTTATACACACACACAATGTGGGCTTCCGTGGCACATGAGGAAGCATGAACTCTTGGGGTTCATTAGCTGCAGCCTCCTGGTACCGAGCTGCCCCAGCGCCTACCTCTTATTCCCTGTGAGCACCAGAACCTCAGACATATGAACAGGGACTAAGGCATCAGTCTGTGAAACAGTGGACACCAAGGATCCCAGGTAAACCCAGGATTATGTCCTACAACTCATGTAATACAAGGCCAATTCACCAAGCCAAGAAGAGAAAGCTCTATCTTAATTCATAATCTGAAAGCAAGGAACATTCTAAAAATGATGAAGCAAAAGAAATGAGGAAAGGAATCTAAATCTAGCAGAATCATGTAACTTGCCTGACAAAGAGCTTAAGGTAATGGTTAAACTGTGCTTATCAAAGTTAGAAAAGTAATGAATGAACAAAAGCAGAATACAGGATACGAAAAACATGAGAATGCTTCAAACAGAATTAATGGTCTTGGAAAATTCCACAAATTTCAAAGAATTCTCGTGACTCCTGGGGTAGTGCGAACTAACATGACCCCTTGAGAAAACTGTCAGTGTTTATTACAATCACATGTCTGTGTATTTAGTATGAGGCAGTCCCGCCCCCAGATACATGCAACAGAAATACAAGCACAAAAGCACACGCCCAATTATGTACATGGAGCACTATTTATAGTAGCTACAAATTGCAAGCAATCCAAATGGATATCATCACTAGAAATGGCAAATAAAGTTGGTCGAGTTATGCCGTGGAATACTAGTCAGTCGTGAAAATGAACAAACAACTGCCATCACAAGCAATGCCAAAGAAGCTGACACAAATGAGTGATAGTACAGGAAAACTCCTATAAAAGGTGACAATAATTAGGTGTGTGAGGTCTGGGTAACAATTACTATTGTGGGGGAGAATCAGGGTGTAGGCTAGAGGCACAGGGTGAAAGAAAACACAGAAGGCAGATTTCGTGAAATATACTGCTCAGAAGCAGCAGGTGAGACGGGAGAGCTCTACTGCACAGAGAGAGGGGCCCGAGGTTCTATTTATACTCCAGGCATCATTGGTTAGCGTGACTGGTTTTGGGTGTGTCCTGACTCATCATTGGATCATCACATAAGGGATCATCAGCTTACCAGTCCCGCTCCCATGGCAGCCCCTTCCACTCCCTTTATCCATTCAAACCTCCCAAAGTTGCTTGCTGAGCAAGAAGTGGGGACTTAGTGTTCGGATTTAGTAACAATCCCAGGACAGTTACTTCTGAGAGGCAGTGAATGGGAGTGAGCATAGAAGCAAATTAAATGTTGCTGTTTTGTTTTGTTTTACATTTTATTTCTTAATCTGTGTGGGTGTGGTTTCTTGGTTGAAATTTATTGATACCTGAATATTAAGAGAAAAACATGATTAGATTTAGTCTAAGGAGGTAAGGGAGGGGGTGACCCTGGTGACCCAAGGGTTGCAGTCTCAGCACTATGAAGCTATCAGCAGCCACTGCAGCATGACTTCAATCCCTGGCCAGACCCACATGGTGTAGGAGACCTCTCCTATCTTGTCCACTGCTCCCTGGAAGCAACTCTTGGAGGGAGCTTTGCTGCAAAGGTAGGGGGGAAATAAAGAATGAGTAAATTGGCAGAGGAAACAAAGACAAGGAAGTTTTTCCTTTCTTTTTTAAGAATGCCAGGGGAGAATTACTAGAGATCTATCTTTGATTGGATGTTAGAAGGTGTGACTGGTGCCCGAGTAGAAAGAATGATTTTAGATTAGGATTAGTCAATGGTAGCAGGGGGGGAGGCAGAGCATGTGGGTGTGAAGTCTTGGGGGGGCGGGTAGAAGCAGTACAAGGGGTCTTGAGAAATTCTCTTCTTATTGCTTCAAAATTTTTCAGTGGAAAAAAAGAAACTCATCAGCTGAGGCTGAGGATGGAGGAAGAGGTGTTAGAGGTTAAGATGACAGAGAAGATGGTGAATATTGTGAGAGGAAAAAAGAGGGCGGCTTTGGGAAACCCTACCCCAGCATTGTGGCTCCACTCAGGTTCACGATCCTGAAATCAAGTGACACCAATCTACGTGGCTGGTGTGACTCTCAGTCACGGTCACACGATAGTCGCAGGCTCAGGGTGGACGAAGAAAATTGACCATTGTATTTTTGTTTTGAAGATTTATTTATTCATGCATACAGAACTGGGGTACAGGCTAGAGGTGCAGGGGATGAGAGGATTCACCAGAGACAGAGTGGGGAGCAGAACAGGCAGATCTACTGAAATATACTGCTAAGGGGAGCAGCGGGCGGGTCAGGAGAGGTCTGCCGCAAATGGCAGAACCCATGTCGACCAGGCAGGTTTCTGGGTTTGCTCCTGGGTGCCCCTCCTTCTGCCCACTAAAAAAGACTAGCAAAGATGAAAAAGAGTAGACAGGACCCTCCCTGGTGGAGTAACAGGTTAAAGTGCAGCACTACAAGCGGACAGCCTTCAGTGTTAGTTCCATCCCCACCCCCAGGGGTGACCCACATGGCGCAGCAGGCCTTTCCCGTCTCACCTGCTGCTCCCCTCAGCAGCGTACTTGGTCGATCTGCCTGTTCTGCTCCCCACTCTGTCTCTGGTGAATCCTTTCACCGCCCCTGCATCTCTGGCATGTACCCCAGTTCTGTATGCATGAGTAAATAAATCTTTAAAAAGGAAAAAGAGTAGACAGAGAAGTGTGATGTGAAGAAAGGTTGAGGGGATAATCAGTGGGATCCAGTGTTGCCCTTAGGCCAAGTAAGCCCGGCCTGGTCACGTCACTGGCTTTGGCAATGAGAACATTGCGTGAAATGGCAGCACTGTGAGTATAAGAAAACCAGCCCCACTACCCCTCACCTAATTCTGTTTCTCCAGACACAGCTACTTTCAGGTCTTTTAACTATTTCTTCTGGTGTCTTTTGCTTCCATATTTCTAAATAAGGCATTTAAACTACCATGTACTTAAATACGTTTTAAAATGTATTTGAATTCCTTGCTGTGACAGTTACGGTGTTAGCCCTTTTATGTTCCACGCTTTTGATATAGGCATTGGTGATTATGTTGTGGTGGTAGTGTTGTTTTAAACATTTATTTGTTTATGCGTACAAGAACTGGGGTACAGGCCAGAGATGCAGGATGGGGGTGGGGGCAGTGAGAAACTTCACCAGAGACAGAGTGGGGAATAGAACAAGTGGATCTACTAAAACACATTACTGAAGGCGAGCAGCGGGTGAGACAGGAGAGGTCTGCCACGCCGTGTGGGTCAGCTCCCTGGTGGGGGATTGAACTCCTGCTGCAGTGGCTGCGGACAGCTGCAAACTGCTGCTCTTTAGCCCCTTGCACCGCCAGGGAGAGCCTGTTGTGGTGTTTTGGACTCTCTTTTCAAGGAAATGTGTACAATAAACAGCCTTTGAAGCTAGAGCTAGTGTTTTTCTCCTGAGCACAAGATTTGTTTATAAAAGGAAGATTTGTTTATAAAGACAGTGACTCTCTGGAGAGACTTAGAGACATAGTTCTCCAGAGACCCTGCAGAATAATTAGGTCTCTTTTCTCTCCCCAGAGAAGATCTGTTTCCAAACCAGGATAATTAAAGATTTGTCTTCCTGTGGGGCAAAGTTTGGGCAGCCTGTTAGCTGTCTCCATACAGGATCGGGGATTTCCTAAGTTTAGTGTTTCTCGAGTGTGATACTAAGAGCCACCTGTGATAAGGTCAGCTTCTTCCCAGGTCATCTTCCCAATAAGATGCCAGTGGATCCCCTATTTAAATGAGGCTGGGGGTTAGGAAGGAAGATATCACACACGCATTCATCAGCAACATACAGGGTCCAACAGATCTTGCATCTCCCAGGGAAATGCTTCTTCCTCCGGTGGAACCGGGAGGGTGAACTCCAGGGGTTATTCAGGGACTTGTCAGCCCTGGACTCATGGACATGCATGGGGGTCTCATTTCATCGTGATGCACTCTCCAATCTGTCTGCTCTGTTGTTGTCCTGTTTCCAAATACGCCCATTTGTTGGAATAACAGAGCACCTTTGTGTGAGGTCAATATTAACAACGTTCTCTGTGTCCTTACCAAATGGATTTAAGGAAGTATGACAAGTCACCCTCCGGAGGCCACCAGTCACGATCTATGATTATATTTTCTTACATGTGTATTTTTTTCTGGGAGCTAATAGTTACCTCTTTTACTATATGTACCACTCTAGACACAGGGGAAGCTAGTAAATAGTCCAGCTGACTCCTTGCCGGGGCTCACATACAAAAAGGGCAGAGGATGAACAGAAGGGTGATGGGAGACCCAGCAGGAGTAAGTGGGGTAAAGAAACCCCATGGTGTGGCTGCAGCTATTAAAGAGCTACCCTGGCTGCTGGGTAGAGGGCACATTGCAGGGAACAAGGATGGAAGCAGAGTCAAGTGGGCTGCTTTTGCAGAATTCAAGTGAGAGAAGATGGCAGTTAGGAGAAGAGCAGTGGTGGTAGAGAGGTGAGAAGTGTCAGTAGTTTTTTTTTTTTAAGATTTATTTATGAAAAATAATAATGATGAACAACTATATGCCAGAGACATTTTACAGGGTTGGCGTGGGTAATGGGATCAAAAATGGAGGGGAGGGACGTGCACGGGACTATGGTGATGACTACGGTGATGGGAAGCCCACGGGGATTACAAGTGAGATGGAAAAGGGCACAAAATGATATAAAAATAAACTATTGTTATAAAAAAAGATTTACATATTTCTTTATGCATACAAGAGCTGTGGTATAGGCCACAGGTACGGGATGGGATTGGGGGGGAGGGGGTATTGAGAGGATTCACCAGAGACAGAGGGGAGCACAACAGGCAGATTAACTGAGATACACTGCTGAGATCAGTGGGTGAGACAGGAGAGGTCTGCTGAGCCATGTGGGTCAGCTCCCTGGCCGGGGAATGATCTCATGCTGCAGCAGCCACAGATAGCATCATAGTGCTGAGACTTAGCCCCTTGCATCTGCCTCAGGTTTTAAAATAAATATTAGATGTGATTTGTTATTACTTTATTAAAGAATTTTAAACCTATATTCATAGAGACTGGACAAGAAGCTTCCTTTTTTGTGCTGTCTGTAATAGCAAAAATAATCACCAAATTTAGAAAAGCACTAAATAAGGTGCCAGAAGTATGTCCTTCCAGGACTCTCAGAGTTCACAGATCAGGCAGGAAACAGAATAATGATTACAAAATGGAGCAGTCATACCCATTATGATAAATGCCAAGAAGATGCAGCACAGAATTATGATGCTTAATAGGTCTGAGTTATTGGAGACAGAGATGGCTAAAAAGTGTTTCCCCTGAGAAAATAATGTTTAGTTCAGTCATATATAAGCTTTCTGTAACTCTAATATAAAGTACCACAATCAGTAACTTGAAATAACAAAAGTCTATTATCTCACTATTTCTGTAGGTTGAAGATCTAGGCATAAGATAGTTGGGTCATCTGCTCAGGGTGAACTCATGATGTTGAACAGGGACCTCCCTGGTAGCTTAGGGGTTAAGTCTCAGTATGATCACCTCTACGGCCTGAGTTTGATCCCCAGTCAGGGAGCTGACCACATGGTACAGCAGACCTCTCCTGTCTTTGCCCACTGAGCCCCTTAACAGTGTTTTTCAGTAAGTTCATCTATTCTGTTCCTTATTCTGTCTCTGGTGAATCCTTTCACCTGCCCTGCACCTCTGGCCTACACTCCAGTTTCTTCTACACACACACACACACACACACACACACACATACACACACAAAGATATTGGCCAGATAATATAGCTGGTCCATGAAATTATAGTATCAAGATGGTCATACAAATTGATGTAGAATAAAATATTTGACAAAGTTCAATATTCATCTAAGAAAAGGACTCTCAAAAAATAGGAAGATAAGTAAACTTTCCCCAACCTGATATAAGGCAGCTATAAAACAAACACTCTTTAAGGTTGTGAGCAAGAGAATTCCATTTCACTAGTGTCATACTGGAAGTCCTAGTACATGTAATAAGGCAACTTAAAGAAGTTATGAGTTGGAAAAGAAGAAACAAAACTACCTAATCACAGAGGACATGATCATCTAACTAGACAATTCCAAGATATCTACAAAAAAATCTTAGAATTAATGAGTGGGTTTAGTGAGATCACAGAATACAAGGTCAATGCACAAAAATCAATTATATAATATTTCCATACACTAAGAATGTAAATTAAAATTTGAAAAAGCAATAGCATTTTAACCCAAATATGTTGCAGTTCTAGCTCCTAGTGCCCCTGAATGTGAATGTATTTACAGAGAATCTTTAAAGTAAAATATGCTCATTAGACTGGACCCTAATTCAACAGTATTCTTATATGAAGAGGAATGTAGGACACACATACACACAGAGGAAAGACCACTTGGAGATACAGGGAGAAGACGGCCATCACACATCAAGGAGAGAGGCCTCAGGAGAAATCAACCTTCCTGACACTTTGATCTCAGACTTCTAGCCTGCAGAACACTGAGACAATGTAAATATCTTATTATTTAAGCCTTCTGTAGCACTGTTACGGCAATCCTATAAGCTAGTGTAACACACCCACTTCACAGAGTTAAGTGCCTAAGTATATCTCTAACAAACATGTACAGGATCTGTGTGCCAAAAATCACAAAATAGTAATGAAAGAACTAAAAGAGGACCTAAAGAAATGGAGACTACCATGTCCATGGATTAGAAAACTGAATCCACTAAAAATGCCTATTCTCCTCCACATGTACCTATAGATTTAACACAATCCCAATCAAAATCCTTGCAGGACATTTTTTTGTAAGTACAGACAAGCTTATACAAAGCTATATGGGAAAGCAAAGTAACACTAGCTGAAACATATGAAAAGGAATGGAGGACTCACTTTATCTGAGTTTAAAGCTTACCTGAGAGGAAACATTTGCAATGGCCAAGAAGAAGTCTTGTATTTAAAAGATATAAACTCTCAACACCTAACAGGAAGAAAGCAAACGATCCGATTAAAAGTGGTCAAAATACTTGGACACTTCACCAAAAAGGATGTATAAATAGCAAATAAGCGCATGCTCAAAGCAAAGTAAAATCACAGTGAGATACTACTGTCTGTGTACTAGAATGGCTAAAATTAAAAAAAAAACAACTGTCATGCATTGCTTTGGGGCATACAAAATGATACAGCCACTTGGGAAAGAAGTTAGGTAGTTTCTTATAAAGTTATATATACATTTACCATAATGTCCAGAAATGAAATGTTATGTTGATTAAAAAAAAATCTGTGTAGGAATGTTTACAACAGTTCCACTTGAGAACAATTTAAATGTCCTTCATCTGGTAAATGGATAAACAAACTTTGGCACATTTATTCAATGGAATACTACTCAGTGAAAAGTAATGAGCCGTTAATGCGTACAATAATTTGGATTATCTGCAAAGGTATTATGCTGAGAGCAGCTCATCTCAAAAGATTATATATTTTGGAGACCTGCTTTGTATGACATTCTTGAAAAGACAAAAGTATAGTGACTGGTTATTGCAGCAGTTACAGGTAGAGGAAGAATGGAAATATAAAGGGACATACAAAGGAGTTTGGGGGTGTTAATCAAACTACTGTATATTCTGATTGTGGTAGTTATACACAGCATTATATGTGCTATAATGCATAGTATCATACATTAAAATTTATTTTAATATAGACAAGGTAAACTTTTTAAAATGCAACAACTGGAACTTTGAATACTGACAGAATGGAGGATAAAATTAAATAAATCTTGTTATTTTCTGGTAAAGTAGTGGTATCATGACTATTTTTAAGTTCTTATTTTTTTTGGAGAAGCACACTAAAATATTTAAAAACAAAAATACATGAGGCATGGGATTTCCTTTCAAATAATGCTGGAGGAAGGAGACAAATAAAATAAGCCTGGCCGTGAATTAACAATTACGGAAGATGGGTGTCAGGTACATGGAACTTCATTGTACTGGAGTTGTTTATAAAGTGGGTGTGGGATGTTAACCTTCAACATTAGGCTGCCTGGCATCCAGCTGGTTTTCCATTTATTAGTCATCCTTGTGCAAGTGACTTATTTGTCCTAAACTTGTTTCTCCATGCATAAAATCAAAATATTAATGATAACATCCATTTCACAGATTGTTGTCAGGATTAAATGGATGTTGTTAGAATACGTGAAAAGCAATTTACCTTGAACTTAGTACATTCGAAGGATTCGATACATGTTAATTCTTTATTGCCTTTGTTATTATCTCAGTCCAATTCCTCCATACTCTTAGAGAAGTAGGTCTCTTCCCACTATTCTCACTCAATATCCTGTCAAATCTCAAAAGGACCACTGTGTTTTACAGCCTGCAGAATTATGAACTCTATCTGAAATGCTACTCTTCCCACATACTACATTTCATGTTCTGTTCTTTCTTCTATTACTTGTCCAGGAAGGAATCATACACTTTAAAGACTGAATTGTGAAATCCATGAATGAAGGGTTACTGTAACTCACCATGAAGGACGCTCAACAACGGGATGCCACCGTTAGAACCGGAGATGGGAAAGACCTGGGAGATCAGCTGCCCATCAAAGCAGCAGTTCTCCCCAACCTCCCTAATGCCTCCGTTTTTAGGACTCAGGAGCTCACCCATGGTTACTGAGACCACATGGTTAAGGTTTCCAGGACAGTTGCAAACACTGAGTCATGGTTCCCAGTGACGCACTCACACTAGTTAAAGCGTGCTGTTTGGCAGGTCAGGAAATGCAGTGAGAGAGAGGCCTGAGTTGTAGTTATGCTCTCCTTTGTTTCCATGTGTCTCTGTCTTATCACACCTTCTATCCTCCAAAGGGAAGAATCTAGAACCTTGCAAACCATAACCAGGCAGTGGCAGAGATCAACAGTGTGGCTTCTTATTTAGGCCAGCAGCGGACACATCAGAAGCACTGGAACATAATCTCCTTAGTCTCTCAAAGCAGAAAAGAGCAAGCTCCTTCTCCTTTCTTCCCAAACTCTCCCTACAGATGGGCACCACCGCACAGTGACCCACCTTGCCTCACCTCAAGAAGGTGTACTGGCTGCTTCAAAATCTCAGGGCTGGGGATATTTTCAGCCAGCCCAGGAGAAAAGGAAAACAAACCTCTTGGATTGTTTCCCATAAGTTACCAACTGCAACTGAAACCTGGCCCCCCTGTCCTCACACTTTCAGGTATCGTATCCACTGTGCAGGTCTCACCCAGCACTGTGCACCAAAAGGTAAATGTCATTCTGATTGGAAGACCCTACATAAGAAGAAAACAATCTTGGCCAATGAGGGGCTCTCGGAGCTGATTTCTGACTGCCCCTGTCCTGTGCTTCTGCAGCCCTAAAATCCTGAGTGCCTTCTGGCTTGCTATAGTTGCTGACTTTTGTTGATAATTTTTTGCTCTGTGCCATGCAGTGCACTAAGCAGGTGACTGTCTCACTGAAGTCCCACAATGCTCCTATGAACTAGAGAGACCCCGGTATGCAGCCCACCTGCAGATGAGGAATCAGGAGAGTGGAGCGAGTAATCCAAAGTCACAGGGCCAGGGAGCCCTGGAGGTGAGTGAGGCTCTCAGGACAGCATGCCCCAAAGCCAGGTCTCTGACCCTGAGGACAGAAGAATCCAGATCTGAATTGGCGGGCTTTACGTGGACCCAAAGGAAGCTAATGGGATGCCCCTATGGCCTGACGTCCTGGGACAAGGACATACAGTTGTCTTGCTGCTGTCCATTCCTTAAGGAGATTCTACCGGGCTGCGCCGCTCGCTGGTTGCAAGTCAGCCTGTTGAAAAACGACAGACACAATGTCTGATTTCGGTCCCTTTTGCTCTAATCTGAACCTGTCTCTGTCCCAACGCTAGATAAATCTGTTCAGCCTTGGCCAGCTCAGTAATTCCCAGACAACCCCCCACCACCACCACCACCCCCCAACTTGGTATAATTCCACATTTGCAAAGGTTCCCATCCTATTCGGGGGTAAGCTGATCTAAGTGGCAGGGCCCAGAAGTCTAGTGAGGAGGGGCTGGAGCTGCCGACCTAAATGATCTTGGATCCGCACGGGGCAGCGGGGCTGGAGTCCCGGCGTCCAGGAGCGCACGGGCGGGGCGCAGAGCCACTTCGCCCGCCGGCCCCGCCTCTTGCCTGACCCCGCCTTCTGCCCACCCCGCGGCGCATTGTGGGATCCGACAGTGGGCCGGGAGGTGGAGGACGCACGGTCCGGTCATGGGGTTCCAGCCGGTGAGACCCTCGTTCCGTATCTTGTACCAGGGGACTCCGCCTCATCTAGTTCTGGGCGCCGGGCTCGGGCCTAGGGGCTCTCACCGCCGACCCCGCCCTGCGGGGCTCTGCATACGCCCCGGATGCCGGGGTCCCGGCGCCGCCGTCCGGGCTCGGGACCCTGCCCAGGTTACCCCTCTGGCGTCGGCACGCCCCAGGGCTAGATCGGGATCGCTACCCCTGGGGCGTGACGGGCGCCGCCTAAGCCCCTGGCTCTTCTCCAGGGCGGTGGTCACGCTGCCTCCTGTACCCGCAGGGCCCAATTCTGCTGGCCTCCCTGGGGGTGGGGCTGCTGACTCTGCTGGGCCTGGCTGTGGGAGCCTACTTGGTTCAGAGGTCCCGCCGGTCGCCCATCACTCTCCTGGACCCGAATGAGAAATACCTGCTGCGACTGCTGGACAAGACGGTAAACTGTGGAGAAAGAGGGTGGGCAGAGAAGGGTGCCAGCGTTCCTCTCTGAGTATGAAGCGCACCGCGCCCACTGTGGTGAGCCCCTATGGACTTGGCTGCCTCAGACCTGCCTGTGAAACACTTGCGTCTTCCCATCCTCCAGACCGTGAGCCACAACACCAAGAGATTCCGTTTTGCCCTGCCCACCGCCCACCACATTCTGGGGCTGCCTGTGGGTAAGGAAAATGTGGTACCCTAAGAGGGTGAGTCCCCTTCTGGGGTCTCGTGCAATTCGTTGCTTCGGTCCATACCTCCGCCCCCAGACATCTTTCCACTCACCAACCTCTCCTTCCTGCAGAATCTGCTCCTATCTCCCCAAACATTAGTCTCCCTCACTACTAGCCTCTCGCCTGCTAGCTGTAAGGTCTAGCTCACCTGCTGCCTGTAAGGTCCTGGCAATAATTGATGTGTTTCTCCATTGTGGGTTTTTGGGGAATCCCAGTGGGGGCTGAAAGGGATGAACCCCCCTCCCTCTGAGTACCCTGGGCCACAGTGAGAAACAAGATGCCCTTGTTCTCGCAAAACTCCCTGAGTATTTTGAAGGCAGCAGGTGTGTGGCACACCCACCAGCAGCCTCTGATGTAGCTCTCCACGTGGTCTCCAGGCCAACATGTCTACCTCTCTGCCCGAATTGATGGCAGCCTGGTCATCAGGCCGTACACTCCTGTCACCAGTGATGAAGACCAAGGCTACGTGGATCTTGTCATCAAGGTAAGGAGGCAGAATAGAACCCCAGGAGCTCCTAGCCCTATTCTTTCAGGGATTTGTAGAAGCTTCCAGAATTTGTTGACAGCAGATGCACATATCTTCTATGGGTGAACAAGAAGTGGGTGAACAAGAGGTGTGTGAACTGGGAAGAGACAGCACACAAGTAACCCCTGCATCCATCTTCTAGGGGGTTCGGGCAACAATGGGCTCAGACACCAGCAACATTCTGAATATTTCCCTTTCTCTCTTATCAGGTCTACCTGAAGGGTGTGCACCCCAAATTTCCTGAGGGAGGAAAGATGTCTCAGTACCTGGATAGCCTGAGGATTGGGGATGTGGTAGAGTTCCGAGGGCCAAGTGGCTTGCTCACTTACACCGGGAAAGGTAATTGCCTCTTCTGCCCACACCTGCCTCTCACCTGTCCGGTGTTGGTGACCCCTTTGCCCACACAGCATGGCCATATGCACACGTGTAAGGGCCAGAGCTTCCTTTCCTTTCAACACAGCACTGGTATTACTGAAAAGCAGGTTTCTCAGCCCCATCTACCACAAGGATCAGTTCTCCATCCACTGGAATTCTCCAGTCGTGACAGCAAACATGCCTCTCTGTCCCTCCCTCAAAGAGTTACCCTTCAAATTGAACTACAGAGAAAACAGAGATGGCTTCCAGCCCTTCCCATGGGCATAGCTGGCTGCATTAGCAGGTCTCTGGAGCTCCTCTGTGCCACTTGCAAAATGGACTCCCACCTGGCCCCATGCCCACCCTCACCAGGGCTCAGCCCTCCACCAGAGGCAACTGATGACTCACTGTGTGGCCCTCGCAGAAGGGTGGTGAATAATACAGGACAGACTGCCCTGGCCCCATTGTCCCTCAGAGTGTGCTCTTGTCAGGGTTGGCTCAACTCAAATCTCCACCGAAGCTGCAGGGTCAGATTTCATAGCAGCAGCTGAGCTGGCCTGGGACAGAGTCTTAATTCTGCATCTGTTTTCTTAGTTTGCTGTTTTAACTTTCTTCTTCCACCCTCTCTTTACTTGCCCTTTAGGGAACTTTAGCATTCAGCCCAACAAAAAGTCTCCTCCAGAACTGCGGGTGGCAAAGAAACTGGGAATGATTGCCGGCGGGACAGGTATATGTCACTCGAGGGGCCATTCTTTCCCACTGTTCATGAAAACTGCCAAGTGGCCCTAAGAAAACTTGGCAGCCATAGCCAAGCTGTGAATCGGGGTTTTAGCAAAGCCTAGAGCACCCAGAATCTGAAAAACAACACTATGATCAGGAAGAAACCAGAGAAAAATTTTTAACTGACAAAGCAAGAGAAATAAATTAGGTGGGCTCTCCCATGATCTCAAATGAAATGGATCTAATAATTTTAGGGAAAGAAAGAATAGAAATAGGCGAATCAAGAAGAAAGGAAATCAACAGACTCTTCTATACACTTAACACTATGTGAATGACTTCATACCTGGATCTAGCCTTCCCCTTGACAGGTGAGAAGATGGAGGTTCAGAGAGAGTAAGCAGGTCCCATAGGGTTAGAGTAATGGCCAGAGACCAGGTCAGTCCCCAGCTCTGCCTGACTCCGAGCACACGCCCTCGCCCTGCAAGCTCCTTGTCACTGAGCCCTGACACCGAATCAGCCGTGACCGTGGATCCTGGCCCACGAGGGCCTTTCCGCGGAACAAGGATTTCAACAATATGAATTCACGTGAATGTTGAGCGTCTCCGCAACTCGCCTACCAGACAGGAGTTTTAGTGAGTTGGAGGGAAGGGCATATCTGTCCAGAATTGTAGGTAGTGAGAACATACGGGGTCAGATTAGAGAATTATGATGTTAAAGGAGATGATGAAAGGATTGGTCAGTTAAGGAGCTGGGGCGGGAGAGGAGGAGGCCACACATCTCCCTGTGGGGTATCTTTGTACAGGAATCACCCCAATGCTACAGTTGATCCGGGCCATCCTGAAAGACCCTGAGGACCCCACCCAGTGCTTTCTGCTTTTTGCCAACCAGGTTGGTGGTGTGTTTTCCTCTGTCATGGCACTTCAGAGTGGCTGTGTAGGTAGGGCAGATGCGTGGCACCGTTGGGCAGAACTGACCCAGGGCTTGTTCTGGCCTCTGTCCAAGAGCCCCTGTGCAAAGGACCTTCCCGCTGCCAAAATGCAGAGGAAGGACAGTGCAGATATCTCCGTTTCTTCCCTGGCCCCAAGGAAAGAACAGAAAACATTTAAGGAGGAAAGTCTTGAGTGTAGAAATTTGACTGTCTTTAGTTAAATATTCTGCCTTCATTCCTTCATACCTTTCCCTCATCCTAACACTCTGAAAGTCGTGCTTACTCCCTAGAGCTTCACCATTCTTGTTCTCTCCTGTTGGACAGTTGTTAGAACAGAGAAATTATTTTTAGTGGCGCCCCAAAACACTCCTAAAGACTTTGCTGCCCCTTTTCATTTTCATTTCAGACTGAAAATGACATCATTTTACGGGACGATCTGGAGGAACTACAGGCCCAGTATCCCAATCGTATGAAGCTCTGGTTTACTCTGGATCAGCCACCAAAAGGTACCCTCTCCATTTCCAGGCGTCCCTAAACCAGGGCCTTCCCCCTCTATTAGTTCTGGCTGCAGTTTTGGCACTGCCAAACTCCCAAGTGAGTAAACAAGGGGGTCCCCTGGGCTGGTGCCAATTTTTCGGGTGGGGGGCAGGGATGGCTGTGCTACTGGGGAAGACTGAGTATCCAGCTGTTGCTACAGCAGCATGACATCTGAGGTGCCTTGGGGTCCTCCCTCCACCCCCATAAGGGCTCTACAACTCCCATCAGCTTGGGTCTTGGCGTCAGTTCTCTCCTTTCTACTTCAGACTGGACCTACAGCAAGGGCTTTGTGACCGCCGACATGATTCGAGAGCATCTGCCCGCCCCAGGGGATGACGTGCTGCTGCTGCTCTGTGGGCCGCCCCCCATGGTGCAGCTGGCCTGCCACCCCAACTTGGACAAACTGGGCTACTCGCAGAAGATGCGATTCACCTACTGAGCGTCCCCTCTTCCTGGTCCCGTTTCCCGCAGTGGTCCCCAGCCAGTACTCAAATGCTATGAGCCTTTCCTGGGAATACCAGCCTTTGTGTGTTACTCTGAAGCTGAAATCTGGATGGCACTTGCAGGGACAACAACCTTTGGCCATGGCAAAGGGCCGAGTCTGAGTCATTCTCTAGAAGGGTCCCTTTGATAAAAGTCCTGGTCAGGCCTATGGAATAATCTCTTCCATGAGTCAGAAAGAAGGAAGCATGGGAAGGAAAAGGAAAGGGAAAGAGAAAGGAAAGAAACCTTCATTCCAAGACCACTAGCCCCTCGAGAGTATCACGCTGTTTGTGTCTGTGATGCAGGGAAAAATCTGTGTGATGGGTTCTACTGAATAGTCATGCTTAACACACAGCCGATTTTGAATGCTTGAGTACAAGTTGAGCAGAAAGAGGTAGTCTTATGGAGATTGCAGCAAAAGAAGAAATGGTTTCTTCAGACCTCCAACCCCCAGAGAAAGGAATCTGAAATATGTGTCTGTGTGTCTGTCTCTCCGCCCCTACCCAGGCTGGAGGCCAGTGCCTACCCACAGTCTAAGAAGGCTGCTGTGGCAGGAACCTCTGTTTACACAAATAAACAGGGCTGAGGCCCCCGTGTCGTGTCGTACCTCGGGTTGTTGTGTCTGGGGTCCTTGTTTCCAAGATTTCTCATGCCCAGCTATCCTGGGAGGGAGGGTTTCCCAGTGCAAAATTTCACCCAGGTCTTCCAAAGAGCTTTTCAGCCATCATTTACGGTGTGCTGAAATGTGATCTGCCCAACTCAGCGATCATCTTAGCAGCTGTCTCAGCAGAGACAGAAGCTCAGCTTCTCCCTAGAAGCTCTTGGGGTGGGGTAAGAAGAACACATTAGAGGGGTGCTTTTGAGTCCAGGTACCTCTCCCAGTGTTCCCTGGTCTCAGCCATTCTTGTGTCTCTTGTCCTTTCACCATATTTATCCATCAGGGTACCTTGCCAACAAAGCAAAGTTTTATCTGCTTGGAAGAGAAGCCTTCTCCTTTAAAAAGTAACCTGACATCAGCAGCCCCAGCCAGACGTGCTGGTGCCTGAACAGAGCTACCCCCACCCCCACCCCCAGCTCATCTGTCCTGACTGTCCTTCTCCTCTCTGTGCACACATCACCCAGTCCACTTCCATTTCCCAGGCTAGGGCTAAGGAAGCTTCTCCAGATCTTCTTGTTAGTCTCATTGGGTCAGGACAATGCAACAGCCTCAGGAGGGAAGCTGACATTTTTCCTGCATGGGATTATGTATTGTTTTCCAAGGTGCTCCTCAAAGTTCTCCAACTCAGAATTCACCTCTCCACTGGGCTGTCTTCCACCAAACATTACTTAGTTATCAAGTATGCCTACAGGACTGTGCTCTATGAGGCACAGTCTGGGACACTTCACCTCCAGAAAGAAAGACCATCCTTGTTTGGGTTTGTCAGATTCCAATAGTGGAGCATCCCAGCAAAGAGAATTTCCCACATGGAAGATATGTCCCTTGCATAGGTTTCTGCCCTGTCCAGGCAACATGTGAACACTCCGTAATACCAGTCATGTGCGCTGCACTAGACCCTGAGGATAAAAGCATGACTTAACACCTCTTTTAGAGCCCCAAAAACTCATCATCTAGAGTTAGATTAGACATGTGACAAATCATTATAACACCGTGTAATTTAACCTATAATAGTAAATAAGGTTCAGATGGGAAGCTGAGAAATACTCAGAGGAAGACAAGCAGAAAGAGAATTTGTATTTTTAAGTTAACAGTCACGTACCAGGTTCTGGTACTCAATCCTTAGGACAAATGAAGATTTGCCAGAGATCATACACGTTGGCAGACCCTGGATGAACTTAGGGTTATCTTAGTTCAAAGCCAAACCTAGAACTAGCTTCTTGGATCTTTCAGCAGAGAATAAGGGAGGGAAATCCAACAGAAGGACCAGCATATGCAAAAACCTGGTGGGACAAGACCTTGTATTTGGAAAACTAGGAGAATTCACTGAGGACCAAGAGACCAGAGGAACATGCAGGAAGATGAAGTCTGAGAATAAGAGCAAGCTGGTGAAAGGCCTTGTAACCCCTTGCTGAAGAAACTAGATAATACTGTGGATGATGGAAATTTCTGATTTTGATAGAGCAGACAACATGACAAGAGCACTCACTCTTTGCTAGGTATCTCACTAGGTGCCTGTTTTATCACTTAATGCTGACACTTAGTTAGCATTACCCCCATTTTTCAGATGCGGTCATTGTTATTTTCAGGTGTTTAGTAATGTGCCATCGGCTTGCCATACATGGAAACCTGGGTTAACATGAGTCTAGACCCCAAGGTTTAAACCAGAACCAAGAGAATTAACCCCATGGCCAGAGGCGGTGGTTATGTCATAATAAATAACCCCTCTGCATCTACAATAGCACTAGGTCTGTGCTGTCCTGGAGAAGACTGAGAAAACTGTCGGTCCCTTGAATACTTGTCTGTGTGCTATGGTTCAGAGAAGGGCCACACCACCCCAAGAGTCGCCTAGTCTCTTAAGTGCCACCACTCTGGCACAATGTGGCATCAAGAGCTGGAACAGGGGCCATCCCTGTTAGCCTAGGAGTTAAGTCTCTGTGTTACCGCCTCTGTGGCCTGAGTTCCATCCTGGCCAGAGAGCTGACCCCCATTTGGGGCAACAATCCTCTCCTGTGTAGCTGCTTCTACCCTCAGCAGTGTATTTCGGTAGATCTGCCTGCACTGCTCGCTCAATGTCTCTGGTGAATCCTTTCACCCCTGGCATCTCTGGCCTACATCCCAGTTCTTCTACACAAAACTAAATTACATTAAAAAAAAAAAAAAAAGCTGGAACAAGGAGTTTTCAAGCAAAACATAATATCTAATTTGGGCAAGAATAACAGGAGTCAAAACAAAATCTAGCTCAGTGTCTGGCACATGATAGGTCCTCAATAATTATCTGTGAATGTGAGGAAAAGGCCAAGCGGTTATAGGTGGGGTAAGTGTTTCTGGGATAAAACGACAGATGTTGGTATCGCTGCGGTATAGATGCCGTCTAGCGGATGAGGTGCGTGGTAGGGAATAGGGCATTTCTCAGCAGGGTACAGCCTAACCCGCAGAAATTCCTTCTCCATCACGCGGCGCCAGTCTGCGATGTAAGGGTGTGGCCCTTCCCAAGATCTCGCCAAGTGGCGTTTACCAGCCGAGCTGAGACGGGAGGCGGGGCCTGCGTGAGGACCTGGGCTCGCGGGTGGCCCCAGCCAGGGGGCGGGGCCAGGCGGAGGGGCGGGCCCGCGAGGGGGGCGTGGCCCAGGAGGGCAGCCGCGATTGGGACGCGGGAGGAATGCCGGGGAGGCGGGGCGAGGAGCTCGGGGAGGAGGTGACGCGGCCGCGGAGGTGACGCCGTGTGGTCGCGCGCCCCTTCCGGCGCGGGGAGGGCGCTGACGATCCCGGGCCGCTCGGCCGCAGGCCGCCTCCAAACGCCGCGGGATGTAGCGCCGGGGACCGCGGCCCCCAGCACAGCCTTCCCGCCCACTGTAAGTTTCCCTGGGCGAACGCCGCGAGCGGGTGGGCGGAGCGCGGCCGGAGCGCCGGGACCCCCGAGGACCTCGGCCCGGGACCAGAGACTGGGCTGCCGGGGGTGAGGGGGGGTAACCTGCCCACAAGTCCCGAGGGCCGGTGACCCCCTGCCTCGGAGACGGCGGGGCTCCCCGGTTTCTCAGTGGTCTGGGTTGTAAACATTTCCGGCCCCTCCTACTGCGCGCCGCCTCCGAGGCGGCCTCAAAAACAGTGAAGTGCGGTGGACTGGGCTGCTTGTCCCCCGCCTTTGCCCCGACTGCCTGCAGCCCTGGTGAGTGCTGTGCGTTCCCAGCCGCGCCGGGGGGTTGAGACGCCTGGATTCGGTCTCTGACTCTGGACGGGACTGGCCAGATCTAAGCCTGGTCCGGAGGCCGCCGCGCGAGCCTAGAGAGGAGAGGGGGATGCGGGCCTAGGTCAAAGAACTGCCTCTCAGCAGGGACCCCACGCCTTGGGCGGCCTGGGAAGCCCTAAGGTTCCTCGACCAGCAGCTGGTCAACCCGTGACGGGGCCCCTCCTGCTTGACGGGTGAGGAGGGGAGGTTCCTGGACTATTGACTGGGTAAAGGTAGTTCAGAAGCTGAAACGTGAACAAAATCTGAACTACTTCAGAGGGGAAACGAAATTTTCTTTCACTTAGAAGTCGCACATTGACGTTTGCTAGTTTATGCTTGCAAGTTGGCGTCTTCAAGCCTTCAGTTTTTCAGGAAAAAAATAGAAGTTTCATCACAGTACCTGGTGCTTCAGGGGTGAATGGGAAACTGACCAGGCTGATTTCCGTTTACACAGTTGCTAGTGTCAGAGGAGCAATAGTATTTTACTTATCCATAGTATTACCTCCAAGTATTTAGAAGACAGGTTAGAAAACGCAGCAGGCGATTGACAGGCTACTACGTCTGCAATCAACAAATCAAGCGCAGAGCCAATCATGACTGGTTCTTTTCTGAAATGAAAGAGTGCAATCTGTTTACTGCTTTTCTCTCTTGATAAGACTTGGGTCACCTCTGATGGTGGAACTGCTGTTGCTGAGGTTTTTATAGTATCTATGCAGCACTAGGAATTTAGACTGGGCGGTGCTAAACAGATTGCAATGTCAGGATAGCAGTTCCCAGCTTGCAACCACTTCGCTCAGTTTCTTTATTCCAGAAATAACGTATGTGTTCCCATAGAGTGGTTGGCACTTGGGGAATCAATCTTAAAACCTGGTGTGTTTCTGAAAGTTCATCTTAGGGTAGGCTGCCACAAAATTGACCCTTATTGCAAAGCAAAATCTGAAAGCATCCTGTCCACCGTGGCCAAGAAATCATATGATTCCCACTTGATTTAAAAGAAAATTAATCGACCCCTTTGCCTGCAAGTAGGAAGTAATCGCAGATGAGTATCAGGAAACATTAATATACTAGGCTCCCCGTTGCTAATGCATAAAGTACACCATGTTAGGTAGGCTTTTAGGCCATCTTCATTTTCTGCAATCTGGCCTCATTTTACCTTTCCAAGACTCCCTTATGAAAAAGTGCCCTGGGATCTTTTTCTTTCATGTCTGCTTTGGTTCACACGTGGTAGCCTCCCCTGCTCCCGTCTCTACCTATCCAGAGCTTTTTAAAAAATATTCTACAAACATTTCCTCATCATTCCAACTAAAACCGAGGTTTTCTGCTTACTTTCAGCATCACTTACTGGTATTTAGTCTTGAGATGTTAATAGAAAATAAAAATGATTTCCCTCTTAAACTAGGCCAGCAACCATGTCTAACTTCTCTTTGTCTCATCTCTAGCTACAATGTCACACGTTATCTATTGTGAATCACAATAGGTATTTTCCTCCGGATAAAGGATAGAGTTTGTACTTCTTTATAGGTCAGTAAATTTGTTCTCTATTTCCCTAGGAAATTTTGTTAACTCCTGTAATATAAAGCTAACAAACTATTAACACTCTTGCTGCATTATCCTGACCATGCATTGATGATCACACTGGTGAACTAAACAGTCATCTTGAAGTCTAGAGCTTTATTAATTATGGTGGGCTTTTTTTCCTAATTCTGGTATTATTGAAGTCATTACATTTTGTCCTTAGTGTCCATTTGTTCCTAATATTGCCCAAGGGATTTTGTACCTCTCACTATGCTCAAAGTTAATTCCCTTTTCTGCTCAGAAATGTTGGGAGTGTGATTAATGTTTACAAAGTATGTAGCTATCTTGAATTGCTGAAATCCTTGAACGGCCCCTCCAGCCAAACCAGTTCCAAGTGATTGGCTTTTAGACATGTACCTAGTTTGCTTTTGTTTTATTGGGCTTTCTGGGATATACAAAGATCATTAAAACGTGCAACTATACTCACCATATATCTGTAATATATGTGAAAGCCGGGTATTAAAAAGCAGTAAGTCTATTGTATGCCTGCTTACTATTTACTGGGTGTGTGCTTGGTCGTGGCATTTGAAAAGCATATGTCTTTTGTTGGAGGTTAAAAAGATCTCTTCTGTTGGGATAGCTTTTACTGGAAAAGAGTTACAAAAGAAGTTATATTGTGATTTTCCCTTCACAGTCAGACTTGGCATCAGAGAGGAAAGCTGAGGCCTCATTAGAGCACTTTGGTTATTTTCACACATAGCCTTTGCCTTGCCTCATTCTCCCCCAGCAGTACTATGAAACCACCTCTCCTAGCAAAGGGAGTATGAACCTAGAGAAGATGTAACTGTGTGGTCTTTGCTGCTAGGCAGGCCTTGCTTTAGAACATGGGTGTTGAAGTAGACACAGACCCTACTCGTGGAATAGAGTGGATCTCAGAAGTAGAAGATGGAGACTCAGTCGTGAAAATAAGGTAGTATATACAGGTTTGTAATGTTTCCTCTACAGTGAAACCTACACGATGTTATAAACTTCAATTAAAAGCAAAAAATATCTTCAAAAAGCTTTGTGCTTAGATTCCAGAGAAGGCATGTGAAATAACCTAGAAAACTTGGTAACTGGTTCACAGAATAAATGTCTTAACCACATTTGGGGGGGACTCTCCAGCTAACTGGTTGGTGACTAAGAATCAGTCCTTCCCCAAGTCTGGCACAGGATTACCTTATTTACAGGAGCACAAACACCTCCCGGCTTCCACAGCTTTATTCTCTGATATTCCAGATTTACCAAGTTGGGAAGCTTAATGGAAAAGATTTATTAGCTTGAATTGAAGAAATCCCATTAAAAATGCACTCAGTAGAGTGCATTTGGCTCAGTTATAAATTGCTATATTGGGTGTGGTGAGTTTGAGGGGAAATGTGTTTCCTCTAGAACACGTATGTTGGTAGAAAAGCTGGTAAGAAGCTGAAGTAGATTTGGCTTTCCTGAGTGTTCCCAAACAGTCTAGTACCTTAGGGGCTTGAACAGATTTTACATAATAGAGGAAAAGAAAAACACTTGTAATAATTCCTAGTTGTTTGTGAGTGACCCACCCTATCCAAAGTTATATTTTCAGGTCCCAGAATTAGTCATTCTTCTTTCTTGCCAGACTTCTGATCCCTATCCCATTTTTGTCTTCATGTTGCTGTTGTAGTTTAGAAAACCAAACCGGGCAATTGACTTGGCTCACTATGAAGGCACTGACTACCACTGCTTCCTCTGTATATATTTTAATGGCTGTTGACCTATCTGGTATCATGAGTTGTAGCTGACGGCTGATTAATTGTAGGGGTCTACTAGGTTTGGTGATTCATCCAGAAGACAATGTTGAAGGGAAGTGTAAGGAGCTACTGAGAGAGGAGACAGAGGAAATTAGAAGAATTCATAGACAGTGATGTGGACAAAAGGAAAAGATGTTGATGATAACCAAGGTCATCCAAGGTGAAAACTACACTTGAGGACATAGAAACTTTTCAGATCAAATAAAATTAATAAGAATGAGAATACCAACATGGAGTCTGTATCTGGTCTCAGAGTCTGTTGCCCAAGTTCATTTTTTTGTATCACTACTTTGACCACAGCAAATGGTCTGATGGCACTGCCTTCTGCCTTCTGATCATAGACTCTCTGAAGACAGTGGCTTAACTTGTTCAGCTTTGTATCTCACATAGTTCCTTGGAATGCCGAGGGGTGCTAGTACTAGCTACATGGTTAACTGCTTGGTGAAGGTGTTGGCTTGCTCTGGACAAAGGGATCGGAGAAAGCCCACAGATGAGGAAAAGCGCATGAATCCTTAGCTTCATGAGGCTGCGGAGGCTAAATGCCTGTTAGTTGTATGCTTGCTGGCTGGGATGCTACTGTGGTCACTCACTCATTTTGAAATCCAAGTTCTGACCAAAATCAGGATACGTACCAATTTATGTTCCATGTATCCCAGAAACGGCACTTTTTTTTTGCCCCAGTGGCCTGCTTCTAGAGCACCGGCATCAGTAGCCTAAGCTAAGTGTGTTCCCCTCAGCAGACTTAACCAAGATGCCCAAAGCTGTTTATAGCTTTTGCTCCAGTATAAATTATTTCTTAAGCTGTTTATTAGGTAGTACTTCACTTAGAGGAAATATATGTGTGGTCAGCTTATTGAAAAAGATTTCCCAATGTTTCTCTCCTTTGGGCCTCCTATCTCCTGAGGTTTCCTGTTCTCCTTTGTTGGCAGTGACTGTGAGCTGGCATCTGGCTTGTCAGAGTCTCTCACAGTTAAAGGAAGAGGAACTGTCTATGTGTTGACACCACATAAAGAGCTGCTGCACAGTGAGTTACTGTTTTGTCTCTGGACTAGGTTTGCTTGCTGCTTTGAGCTGTGCTTGTGAGTTGAGCACAGCAACACTGGTCCGAAACTTGAGGCTTGCCCACTCCTGCATGCCTGTGTCCAGTTATAATCCCTGACAAGCAATTGTGATTACTCTTGGATTAAAAAAAAAAAAGACGTCAAAGATGTTTTTATAGTGAGCCATGGAAAATACAGACAGTGTCTTCCTCGGGGGCAGAGTCATGCTTACCACACATTATAAAGATTAAGGCTCTCTGGGCTTCAGCTTCCCCTCCTGGAATGCCACCCGCTCCCCGTGCGGGAGTTACCTGCCCATCTCAGTGTTGCCCCCTGGGTATCAGGGGCCAGGTAAGCAATGCAAGAAAATGCTAGTATTCTGGCTGCTGTTTCAGCTATGAGTAATAAAGTCCTTTTTCCAAGGCAGGAGATGAGGGAGACTGGTAACTTACAAAACAGGGAAACTCTTTTTGGGCACTTTCTCCCTCTTTTCAATTTTATGTTCAGCTCCCTATGGCCTGATTTAAAGATTGCTGCCTAAATCCAATCAGGAAAACCTGTAGTGTTTTGAGATTTTTTTCCCTAGAAAACTGAGTTCTGGATTTCGCTGATTTTTCTGAAGGATTCGTGTGCCTATCTCCAGTTTCTGAGAAGCTAATATGAGTGGGGCTTAGGTTATGAGCTGTGGTGGCCTGGACAAGCTCTTGCTGAGCCGGTTGTTTAGTATGTGTGTGGTAAAGGGCAAGGTGGGGGCTGCCTCCTGGGGTTCAGCTTCCTGTTTCCAGGTAAGTTATCTCTTGCTTGAAGGAGGAATTGTGAAAGTTTGATATCCAAGTGTTGAAACCAGGCCCTAATCAATCCTAAAATAATAGACTCAGCCCTTCAGAGGAACTAACCCCTGGGTATCTCACCTATGTCCAAGTTCCTTGTGCATGCCAGACACACCTGTCTGATCATTTGTAGATGAAGCCCTGCCGAGTTCAGCTGGCATCTAATTCATTTCTAAGTGTGGATAGTCTTGTCATAATTAAAGTTAGGTGTTGGCTTCATATTTTTGCTCCTTAGGCTCAGAATCAGGTCTTTCTTGGGTAGAACAGCTTTGGAAAAGGTAAGCTAAACTCTCCTCTCTAGAGAGAGACGCCATATCAGTAGGTGGGAATTGAAGTTCGGCACAATAACCACAGATCCCTTGAAGGTAAAAGACTGGGTTTATATTTTCAGCCTTCTTCATAAGGTTGATGAGGTTCTCAGTAAAGAGTAACATTAAAGAGGGAGAACAATGAAAAGATTTCATTCTAGCAATTAATTGGCCATTAGACGTGGAGACGGTCTGGGTTGATGAGCTACATCTTATTTTCGGTACTGACTTGTAGAAATAGAGGAATTAATTGTCAATACTCTTTTGTTTGGATTTTCTTTCAAGGTTTACCATTACAGGGAGCTCTCTGCCCCCTGGGCTGAGAGACCCCACCTTCTCCCCAAGCTGAAACTCTGGTGTACTGAGTACCAGCCAGATGTCTTCTCACAAAGGATCCGTGGTGGCACAGAGCAATGGGGCTCCTGCCAATAACAGAGAAAATGACACGGTGGAACTGGCTGAACTGGGACCCCTGCTGGAAGAGAAGGGCAAGCGAGTAATCGCCAACCCCACCAAAGTAAGTCGGCTCCCAGTCCCTTTCCTGGACAGCATCTCTCCTTAGGCCTCTGTCAGTCTCCATTTTTTAAGATCTCAACTTCCTCCCAAAAGGGGAAAGCACTGCACCCTGGTTAAGTCTCTGTCCCAGTCCTTAGCAGCCTGCTAGTATCTTTTTGTTTTTCCCATTGTAAGCTAGTGTGTGTTCACTCTCACAAGACCTGAACTCCAATAAGTAATAAGCAAATCCCTTGAGTTGAATAAGGAAGCAGTCAGGTAAGATTAGGTTTGGCTTCATATAACAAAACAAAAATCCGGGCCTCCCTGGTGGCACAAGTGGTTAAGTCTTAATGCTGCCAAGCTGTCCACAGCCACTGCAGCACCAGTTTGATCCCGGCCAGGGAGCTGACCCACATGGCGCAGCAGCAGACCTCTCCTGTCCTGTCTCACCCGCTGCTCCCCTCAGCAGTGTATTTCAGTAGATCTGCCTATTCTGTTCCCCACTCTGTCTGGTGAATCCTCTCACACACTACACACCCCACTCTGGGGTACACCTCTGGCCTACACCTCAGTTCTTGTATGCATAAATAAAGTAAAGTATACCTTTTTTTAAAAAAATAGGCAAAAATTCTTTACAGCTGTTAGTCTCACATAAAAAGATTCTTGAAAGTAAGCAGTCCAACGCTGATGTGGAGGCTTCACTCCTCTTAGGCACCTGTCTAGCTCCTCCGTCATTTTTTATGTGTTACTCGTCACACCCACATTCTAGCCACTGAAAGCGGGGAGGGGTTGGAGAAGGGGCCACCCTTGCTGAAGGTATCCTGCGGCAATTCACTTTTGTCTCGGCCAGAACTAAGTTACATGACGACATTCAGCTGCACCAAGGTGAAGCATTATATCCCTCTCATTGGGGCGTAAAGTTACGTTAATGCCTCCCTGAATAAAACCAAGGGCTTGGCTACTGAGGAAGAGAGAGAATGGATATTGGATATTGGAGTAGGTAAGCAAGAATCTGTATTATAAAATCTAAGATGGACCATTTGTTTACCTGGGACCATCGACAGGAGAAAGACTAGCCCAGGGAGGAGCTGAAGTGCCAGGTTCTCCATCTCCATGGAGTGGAGCCTCGGGACGGGGCCAGTCTCTGCCTGATGGCAAGCCTGCTCCCCTGTGATGCTGTGGCACTGTGTGAGCTCCTGGGAGCTGCTGTGGGGACAGAGTTTCAGTCATGATCTCATCCCCAGAGTCTGTGCACAGGGAACTAAGAACAGACTTAAATTTGAAGGGAGTCTCTGAGACTTGGTGTCTTCTTCCTTGGTTTGGAATTTTAGTGGGCTAGAAGAGAAAAACTTGTGGGAATCTAGGGAAAACTGACAGCCACTGTCCTGGAGATAAGGACATTCAGACTTACAGAACGTCTGGGACTGTGTGCTCATCTGATCCTGTGTCCGGTGCATTTACAGTATAACATCTTAACTTGCAGGGTTGGAAACTCAGCCACTGCCCTGCTCTTGAAAGGGTCACAGGCCCGAGATGTAGGAGCGAGACTGAGCGGAAAGCTTTGAGTTTGGGTTTCTCTGGACCGGTCTGATCTGGAATTGTCATGTCTCCTAGGATTGGTTTTTTTCCATTTTTCCTCCCGCAGGCAGAAGAGCAAGCATGCCCAGTACCCCAGGAAGAGGAGGAGGAGGTGCGGGTGCTGACGCTCCCCCTGCAAGCCCACCACGCCATGGAGAAGATGGAAGAGTTTGTGTATAAGGTGCAGCCCAAAGCCTCGCGTCCTGGAAGGGGAAGGGCATGGGCCTGCTGGGGTGCCCACTGCAAGCTCGCACTGGGCTGAAGAAGAGCTTTCACTCCAGTGGGTAGATTCGTTTTTACTTAGCTGAAGTAAACAGAGGGGAAGGCAGGCTAAATGTTAGGGCCTGCTGCGTTCAAAATACATCTGGAACAGCAGTTCTTAACTTTTGGGGGCTACTGATCCCTTTTCCAGTTGTCAAAGTGTTTAAATGTAATAATATGGACTCCATTATTAATACATTAAGTAATACAAGCAATAGTATTTCATTAAAATTTAATATACATCTACACAATTTTTATGTGTCTACAAAATTAATGTATTAAATATCTGATTTCTACTGCTGACAGTCACAAGTTTTACTGTTACTGTGGTTTGTTGTCCACTTTTATAATTGAAGGAACTAATAAGCTTAAATGAGAGATATATGGGAAAAAAGATAATTTTTTCCCAAACTCCCATACACTCTTTGGGTTCAGCTCATTGTCCAAGAATTATTTATGTATCCAAGAGGTGTGTGGGGGTGGGGAGGAATGAGAGGACTCACCAGAGACAGAGTGGGGAGCAGAACAGGCGGATTGATTGATGTGGGGTCATACACCCTGAGGGGAGCAGTGGGGGAGACAAGAGAGATCTGCTGCGTCATGTGGGTCAGCTCCCTGGCAGGGGTGAACTCATGCTGTAGTGGCTGTGGAGAGCTCGATAGTGCTGAGACTTAATGCCTTGCACCATCAGGAGGACCAAAATGTATATTTTTAAAATCACATATGTGTATGTGTATGCACATAAACACTCACATACATATAATTCTGTTTCTTTGGTTTCATTCACAGTATTTATTTGATTTTGAACTTTCAAACGTAGCTTAGAGGAAACCCTGCCATATTTCCTTATCTAAAGTGTACCCAGTAGCATAAGAACAGAGGCTGCCCTCCTAGATGGAGGCAAGCGAGCCTCAGTCACTACAGTGTGAGTTGGATCCCGCACCTGGAGCTGACCCACATGGCGCAGCAGACCTTTCCTGACCCGCCCGCTGCTCCCCTCAGCAGTGTACTTCATCAGTCGGCTTGTTCTGCTCCTCAGTCTGTCTGGTGAAGCCTCTCACCTCCCCTACACCTCTGGCCTGTACCCCAGTTCTGTATGAATAAATAAATAAGTAAATCTTAAAAAAAAAAAAAAAGTGGCATTTTTTAAAAAAGTGGCTGAAATATCCTCCAGCACTGTGCTGGCTTTATTCCTGCTGGGTCTTGGATAGCTCCAGGTGCAGGCCCATTCCCCATTGTTACCTGGGACCTTTCAAAGCCCGATTGGGTCCTCCTAGACTGGCTCTACATCTGCACTTGTCCTTGGGGAATAGGGCTCCCTGGGCCCTCGCTTAGAGAGAACGCATCTATCGTAGGTCTGGGAGGGACGCTGGAGGGTCATCCCATATGATGTGCTGCCTGACTGGCTGAAGGACAATGACTACTTGCTACATGGCCATCGGCCACCCATGCCCTCCTTCCGGGCTTGCTTCAAGAGCATCTTCCGCATCCATACAGAAACTGGCAACATCTGGACACACCTGCTTGGTGAGTGAAATGGATGGAGAAAATGTCTCATTAAGTGCCAAGGGTTCTATAACCTTTGTCCATGGGAAGGAAAAAAAGCAAAGTTGATTGATTCTTGATCACAGACCCTCGAAATGGGAGAGGAAAGGCCTAGCCACAGGAGAAGATACTGGAACTAGGTGTTTTCATGTGATCCCTGGTACAACTTTCCTAGATAGAAGCAATTCCTTCTATTTCATAAATTCCCATTGTCATAACAAAATGACAACACTTCAAAAACTAAGGGGTTTTGTCTGGATGTACATGATTGGTGCCATGTTTCCAGAGATTTCAGACTGTAATTCCCCCATTTTCACACTGTAGTTTACTGATTTAATGTCATAGATTGTCAAAATGCGTTTTTTCCCATTTCCTCAGACTTTCTTGTTTTTTTTTCCCCTCCTATAGGTTTCGTGCTATTTCTCTTTTTGGGAATCTTGACCATGCTCAGACCAAATATGTATTTCATGGCCCCTCTACAGGAGAAGGTGGTTTTTGGGATGTTCTTTTTGGGTGCAGTGCTCTGCCTCAGTTTCTCCTGGCTCTTTCACACCGTCTATTGTCATTCAGAGAAAGTCTCTCGGACATTTTCCAAGTGAGTTGAAAGTGTATTAGTGAAAAAGACTGGGTGCTATGTATGCAGTTGGTGGGCTGAGGGTCAACTGAGCGCTGGAAACTCCAGTGCTTGTAAAGAGTCCCCAGTTTGCAAGAAGAAAGACTTTCTATTTGGGGAATATAATAGGGTGATAAGCTTTTCTCCTCAGCCCTTCAAGAAAACATTCGCAACTTTCATCTCAACAGATGAAACCCAACTGTGGAACATACCTTCTACCTGCACCGTACTAGCCATTAAAACTTGGGGTGCCACCGGCTGCATTCTGAGACAAAGTGCCAAGTACTCTCTCAGCTCCCCACTGGCCAGAGCCAGGAGGCGTGGTAGCCCGTGCCTGGTCTGCTAGTGCTCCACCCCGCTGTCAGGCAGGCTTATCTGTGCTGCGCATGTACTGCTGGGAGCCCCCGATGCCTGCCATCTGCTGCTTTCCATCCTCCCAGCTCCCAGCTCGGAGCTCTGTTTGTTTGTGTTTATTGTTGTTGGTTTTGGATCAGAGGTGGATGTACTGTGTTTCCCCAGCAACATCCGTAATAAGAACACAATTTTATCATGGAAATTGTCAACTGAAACAGAACAGTATCCTTAATGATATTCCCAATTTAAAGGTTTGGTTTTTAGAATTCAACCTGTCAGAGCTGGGAACCAGCTAGATTGAAGCATCAACTAGCAGCTCATAACTTAGGGGGAGGAATAAAGATCTATGATCAGGGCTTCTTGGAGTATTTTCCACTGCAGGATAGAAGTGCTATAGGATAGGTTATATGGGAAGTAAGGTTAGGGATAGTCAAATCTGGGAGGCGGCAGGGAACAGAATGAACCAGTTAAGCTGAGGGATTCTTCATTCTCCCACTGGTTGATTTTACTTTTGTGGTGCTCTTTTTTTAGACTGGATTATTCAGGGATTGCCCTATTGATTATGGGGAGCTTTGTCCCCTGGCTCTATTATTCCTTCTACTGCTCCCCCCAGCCACGGCTCATCTACCTCTCCATCGTCTGTGTCCTGGGCATTTCTGCCATCATTGTGGCACAGTGGGACCGTTTTGCCACCCCTAAGCACCGGCAAACAAGAGCAGGTGAGTGGAACCCACAGTATGTGTAAACCTCGTAGGTATTAGCGCCTTGGATTGTAACCTAAGGTTTGCAGTATGGGGTCCCCACCCAAATCTTGTTTTGTGTTTAAAGTTTTCAAAACGGCATGACTTTTCAAAGCTCAGTTCCCTTATGTTTCATTCGACTTCAGTTGATGACTAGTAGAACAGATCATTACCACTGTCAGTTAGCTGCAAATATAGATAGGACTGCTCTTGAGAAAATTTTATTAAAAAATCTTACCAAGCACTATCATTTTAGTGACCTTAGTCCCAAGCACTCAAACCATGGGGTTAAATTTAAAATACCCAGAGTTATTTTACGAAGGGAATGGAATGCTTGGATTGGTGAATAAAATACCTGAGCATAAACATTCCTTAACAACAGAATATAGCTGTAAACATAAACCTGTTTGTGTTGTCCAACGATTAAGTAATCTTCTCCCTGATAGGCTTTTTAATACCTGCTCTGTTTTAACCTTAAGTGAAAAGAATTAAATATTTATCAAGGGCCATCTTGCAGGCACGTGCTCTACCAGGGGCCTCTGCAAAGCCAGAGAAGGTAGTCCCTCCTCCCTTCACGATCAGTGTGGCGGCGTGGGCACAGGTACCCATTCTCCCCCGTGCCTGATTTGTGTGTGCCAGCAGCCACGGACGCCCTGTCAGACGCGTGTAGCCAGGCTCAGGAGGTCAGGGTCCTGGTTACTTAAGCCTGTTACGCTCTTAAAAGGGAAACCTGTCCTCCTCCTCTCTGGCTTGCAAGACATGTGCAGCTTTGCCATCACGTTCTGTATCCTTGTCAGCTCTCAGAGGGTTGTGACACCGTATTTTTGCCGAGGCTTTTTAACAGATAAATAGGAGTGAAGATGTTCTTGGTAATCTTTAAAAGATAATTCACTATATAAGCCCTAACCTAGCCCTCTTCTCATTCTGGGTGTTGAAACTGTATCTATTATCTACCTAAATTTCCTTAACATACTATTTACCGAAATGTAGTTGATTATCATAAACATTTAAATTCTGAAGTAACAGTGTCTCCATGTATCTTCTTCTGCTTCCTTGCTTGACAGTCTTACCTTGCTTTTGTTCAGGAGTGTTCCTGGGACTAGGTTTGAGTGGTGTTGTGCCCACAATGCACTTTACTATCGCCGAGGGCTTCGTCAAGGCCACTACCGTGGGCCAGATGGGCTGGTTCTTCCTCATGGCTGTGATGTACATCACCGGAGCGGGCCTTTATGCTGCTCGAATTCCTGAGCGCTTCTTTCCTGGGAAATTTGACATATGGGTAAGAAAGGACTCCCCCGGCAGAGCCCATGATGGTGACAGGTTGGGAGAGCAGGTCGTAAGAGACGCAGGGAAGATGTAGGGAGAGCACGTGTGCACGCAGGGAAATGGGAAGGAGGGTGATCAATACTAACTCTGTGTGTGTCACTGACAAGGTGTCTCTTTAAATTTTTCTCTAATAAATAGACCACTTTTACAATGTGAAAAATATATATATATTTAAGGAGAAACTAGGAGAGGTAAACACTTTCTCCGATTAGTTTCTCTGATTCTTCTAACATCTCTTGCTCCTCTCTTCTTATGCCTACAGTTCCAGTCGCATCAGATCTTCCACGTCCTAGTGGTGGCGGCGGCCTTTGTCCACTTCTACGGGGTCTCCAACCTTCAGGAGTTCCGTTATGGCCTGGAAGGTGGCTGCACTGACGACTCCCTTCTCTGAGCCTTCCTACCTGAGGGGTGGAGGAGGAACTTCCCAAGTGCTTTTAAAAATAACTTCTTTGCTGAAGTGAGAGGAAGAGTCTGAGTTGTTTGTTTCTAGAAGAAACCTCTTAGAGAATTCAGTACCAAGCTCTAGCCCACTTTCATACCCACTGGGCAATAAACTTGACATTTTCCTAGTTGAAGAGAGTGGGGATGGCCAAACTTAGCCATCCCCCCTCTGCATCCCCCTCCTCAGCAAGGCAACTGCTGTCCCCTTCCAGAGACAGTCTATTGAAGCTCATGTTGAGATTTTACCCCTCTGGCCATTTGGGGGGGGGGGAGGGGATGATGGACTGGGACTCTTCAGAAGTTGTTTCTGGAGAAAAATGTCCCTTCCTTACCCCATCCTTACTTTGTAACCTGGCTTATAACAGGCCACCCATTTTTGTAGCACACTTTTCAAAAACAATTATAACCTGGTCCCATTCTTTCTAGAGCCTGGATCTGCTCACACAGCAGGAAGAACAAAGCCACCAACTTTTACATAGCCCGGCTAATCATGGAAGTGTCTCCAGGCTTCAAATAACTTGAGTTTTAATTTTTTTTTTTCTTGGCAGAGTAATGTAAAATTAAAATGGGGAAAGATATTTAATATTTAATACTAAGCTTTAAAAAGAAACCTGCTATCATTGCTATGTATCTTGATGCAAAGACTATGATGATAATAAAAGAAAGTACAGAAGACACTTGGCATTCAAAAATCTGACATGTGTGGTCTCAACTATTTTCACACAACACGAAGAATTAAGACCAGTAAAATCATTTCTGATTCTGCAGAGGAACAAACTTGAATCAATGGCATCAATAGACTGACATACACAGGCTAATGAATGAGCCTAATTGAATTCCTAGCATCTCAGTATAGCTTTATTTTTCTCCACCTATTGCAGACATTACAGAATTTAGAGTTTAGTGCTGTTAAAACTGCATTGTGTAAGATGGTCTCATAAGATAGAAACGGCCTTTCTGTTTTGTGGATTGTACTCAACCTGATGGGAATTTTGTTCATCAAAAAGTGTAAAGCCCACAGTAATTATCACTTCTGAGCTAAGTGGGTACTTACACCGGTGTCCTCTTTGACTTACAAAGTCAGGTACACTTTAAGGGTCAGCTTTATCCAACTGGAAAAAGATTCTCCTGAAAGAGAGCCTAACTAGGCCGACAAAGGAAACGTTTCTCACCCTCAAGCAGTAATCAGGGAGACGTAACTTAAAACCAGAGAAAGAAACCACCTCACGCCATCCAGATTGGCATAAATAATAAAAACTCTGATACTGCATGTTTGTGCAGCAAGACAGAGCAGATGGGGGTGTTGCATTTCTGTGGGACCGCCCGCTGTGTGGACATGTGGCAACACAGTCGGTGAAGCAGCACGATGTGACGTGTGTCCAAAACCCTAAAGGAATGCTGGTTCTGCCCCACTACGTGGTTTCAGAACTCCCACATAGGTCACAACTTAGACTCGAAAACATACTGCCCTTGAGAAACCTGACTTGTACCCAGAGTCCACGGCAGCTCTGTGGTAGCAGCCTCCTGCCAACAAGCCAAATGCAACACCAGCCGTGAAAATGACCTCCTGGTGACAAATCAGCAACATGGCTGAATCGGAAGACTAGGGCCAGGAGGGAAGCTAGTTACCGAAGAATACATGGCAACTGCATTTATGTGAAGTTCAGAAACTGCAGAACTAATGAAAGTTCAAGGAGACAAATGGTAAAAACTTCACAAAGGAAATGTGGATTCAGAAAAATGATTACCTGTGAGGAGTACGAACAGGATGGGAGCAGGGGGCAAGCCAGATCCTTCAAAAGTACGGTTTATGTCGTCTTGCTTTTCACTAGTAGCTGAGGGTTCCTATACTGTGGTTATTTCTTCTTGTGCACAAGCAATGAGTAGCTTATTCAGTATCAAATTATCTTCCATTTAAATACTTCGGGGCCCTCCCTGGCAGCGCAGCGGGTTAAAACACAGCTCTAAGAAGCTAAAGCCACATCAGCATGAGTTTGATCCCTGCCTGCCCTGGAGGTGACCCAAAGGGTGCAGCAGACCTCTCCTGACCACCCACTGCTCCCCTAAGTGTGTACTTCGGCAGTCAGCCTGTTCTGCTCCCCACTCTGTCTCTGGTGAAGCCTCTCACTGCCCCTGCACCTCTGGCCTGTACTCCAGTTCTGTATGCACAAATAAATCTTTTTTAAAAAGTACTTCATCGCTAAGCTAACAATACAAACTTGTGACCTTCAGGCTGCAGCATTCACACACATGCTCTCTGGCCTGTATCCTGGGGCTGCAGCACAGTCCCTGTGACCTCCAGGGACCTTATGCTCTCCAGTTCAGCTTGCTTGGTCCCTGCTTAGCTTGCTTCACTCCAGAGTCAGCTGCTTAAGCCC
Source organism: Condylura cristata (assembly GCF_000260355.1). NCBI lineage: Eukaryota > Metazoa > Chordata > Mammalia > Eulipotyphla > Talpidae > Condylura > Condylura cristata. The sequence goes on along the minus strand of NW_004567119.1, from coordinate 38,913,614 downwards.
TGGAGGCATCCACATTTGCAACCACATGTATTAGACTGGAAGGTACAGGGACCACATCAATCCAACTCCATCTTCTACATGAGGAATGCAGGGTTGGTTTGTATGTTTTTTTTAAGATTTATTTATGCATACAGAACTGGGGTACAGGTGTGGTGGGGTGGAGAGAATTCAGAGACAAGTGGGGAACAGAACAGACAAATGTATTGAAATACACTGCTGAGGGGAGCAACCAGGAGAAGTCTGTGCAGTGTGGGTCAGCTTCCTGTCTGGGGACGCAATTTGTGGCTGCGGATAGCTCCATACTGCTGTGCTTTAACCTGTTGCACCACCAGGAAGGGCCCAGAGGAACGTAGACTTATAATAATGGAGATTTAATAATGGAGATTTATAGCAACTGGTTAAACTTTGTAGGTTTCTTCACTTTTTAGTAGTAGGACCAGAGAAAGAATCTAAGAGGGAACACTCATTGAGCAGCTACTTGATACTTTTCATCTCAATTTTATCTTTTTAGCCCTATGAATTAAGCAGTATCCCACTCCACAGATTTTTTGTTATTTTTCAAAGATTGATTTATGCATACAGAACTAGGGCACAGGCCAGAAGTGCAGGGGCAGTGAGAGGATTCACTGAACACAAAGTGGAGAGCAGAACAGGCAGATTGATGAAGTACACTCCTGAGGGGAACAGTGGGCAAGACTGGAGAAGTCTGCCGCGCCATGTGGATAACCTCGTGGCCTGAGATGGAACTTGCACTGAAGTGGCCAGTTTGCAATGCTGCGCTTTAACCTGCTGCACCAACAGGGAGGGCCCAGATTATTTCAATTTCAACCCCTGGTTTGGCCCTCCCTGGTGGCGCAATGGGTCAGGATACAGTACTATGAGCTACCCACAGCCACTTCAGTGCTCCTTCCATCCCCGCCCCTGGAGCTGATCCACATGGCGTGGCAGACCTCTCCTAACCGCCCACTGCTCCCCTCAGCAGTATACTTCATCACTCTGCCTGTTCTGCTCCCCACTCTGTCTCTGGTGAAGTCTCTCACCACCCTCAGCAACTCTGACCTGTACACCAGTTATGCATAAATAAATAATCCTTTTAAATTAAATAAATAAACTCCTGGTTCTAAAGTCCTGGATCTTTTCACTCCTGATTCTAGTAAATAGTAGTTTCTTTCTCTAATTGCATACTTAAAAGCTGACTCACTTATTTCCAAAATCCAGGACCAGCTGTATGCTGAAGAACAGGTAAATGACAAAAACAATGAATGAGCTGTTGGCAAATAATATTCAAGAAGAATAAAAGCTAAGAATCTGACTCTACCCTATTCTATCAATAAATTTAAAAAGGAAACCAATTTATCTTATACTACATCCATCTTAGATTTAAAATATATAACTTTGGGGAAATTGGTAAACTCTTAATTTAGCACAAATGGGTAATACAGTCCAAAGAAATTTTATTGAATGCTGTGTTAGTCCAGTCCTCAGAGAAGATTAATGTGCAAGGATTTTTTTAGGAAAAATACTTATATGTAAAGGAAATCGGAAGGGAGTGAGAAAAGACAGGGAGAGCATTGAGATAGTGTTGATGGAGGAAGGAATGCAGGGGAGGCATCACAAGACTGAGTCAAACGAAGGGGATGGGTGGAAGTGGCTAGCACTATAACTGAGACAGCCAGAACATCAAGGTCCTCAGGCACCAAAGCTGGATGTCTGGGATGTCCCAGATGCCTGGATGTCTACAGGAGGTCCCAGCAGGTAACAGACTGTTGAGGGCTGTGCCTGAAGCTCAGACCCAAAAGGTACAAGATAAAGACATGGACATGAAGCTCATCAGGAAATCTCTCTAGTTCTAGATAGATATAACTCAGCAACTAACTGCTCGCAAGGGTGGGGGCTCGGGGCTGTCTCTCCACCAGGACGCGGCAGCCATCCTCCGCCCACCTGTGACTATGCAGGTGTTTCTTCCCACCCGCTCTCTCCCTGTGCAGGGCAGCAGCCTCCTGCCTGCCTGCGACCTGTGCCATGCCTGGACCTCTCTGCCCTGACCTCCCTCAGTGGAGGCCGCTCTCCTAAGACCGCCTACAACCATTCAGGTCTCTCTCTCTCTCTGCAATCCTGTCCCTTTCAGGGTAGCTCTTCCTGTCCGCTTATGCAAGAGTTTTTTTTCCTCTCCTGTCTCTTTCTAATAAACTTGCTCTTTAAATATAACGAGTCTCTTGTCTCATGGCGAATCTCGCCTCGTGCCGCTGAAAGAGGAGCTCTGGTGAAACCTTTCCCAGAGTGAATCCAAGAATACCGAACTCCAAAAGATGACATCATTCATCATTGTCACCCCTATGAAGAAAAGAGGGAAAGCAGGGAAAACTGTCCTAGGCAGCCCTGCAGTCTAAGAAAGATCAAATTGTAACAGAGGGGTCCCCAGGAAAAGGGGAAGTTGTGGGTTCCCTGCCTCACCCAGAAGGAGGGTGGAGCTGAGCAGAGAAGAGAAGGATCTGGAGAAAGAAGGAAGCAGGATGGAGAGCCAGAAGGCGACCTAAGGGAGCCACATGGAGCAGAGAGACGTGAAGAAAGTGCGTTTGCTTCTTGGCCCTGGACTGGTTGAAAGAGATGTGGGTGAGAGACCCGTGGGGAGGTGACTATGGCAGCGTTTATCTTGATTTTGATTTTGCTCTTTTCCTCCCAGACTTGTCTGGCCATGGCTGACCCTTTTCTATGGGTCCCAGCCAAAAAGTACTTAGTCTTGTGGTGGGCTTTCAGGCCTTGCTGTGGGCCAATCCCTTTTGAGTGAACTTTTACCCACGAGGGGATGGGTAACTTCAGGTGCTTGATTTAGAAATTATATTCTTTGTCTTTTCTGTATTGAATACTCATTGTATTAAAGTTCCTTTCCATTAAAGCTCTTTTGTCTTGTCTTGATGCAGTGGATGGCAGAACCTATTTAGAGCAGGCAGGTTTGGATGATCAGTGATGTCCCTCTCTCCCTGCCCTGCAACAAAATAAAGCTCTTACTTTGGAAGAGTCCTTGAGCCAAAGTCAGTTAACAAAAGAGTGCCATCTGGCCAGGGAAGGGTCTGCTTAATATGTCCACAGTGCAGTGAGGGGCGGGAACTGCCTTCGGGAGGCCCAACTTGGGTCTGGTGCCAATTTAGCTGTTTCTCAGAGCTGCTCTGAGCTGGGCGCTGCTTTGATGACAGTCAGCAACAAAGAGCTGCATGCATCCTCGTCAGCCACACTCTCCTGGTGTAAATGCAAAGTACCCAAGCTGCCTGGTATACAGATGGACAGACCTTTAGGTACTTGATCTAGAGTTCCAAGGCAAATTCCCTGTTTTCCCTTACTGAAACTCTCCAATAACTATTAACACCTTTAATCGCCCCAAGTGTCCAAATTATAAAGATGATATGATATTTGGGACCTCCCTGGTGGCACAAGGGGTTAAGTCTCAGCACTATGAAGCTATCAGCAGCCACTGAAGCATGAGTTGGAGCTGACCCACATGGAAGCGCCTGCCCTGCTGTTCCCCTCAGAGTGTATTTCAGTGGACCCACCTGTTCTGCTCCCCACTCTGTCTCTAGTGAATCCTCTCACCACTGCCATCTGCCCCCCACCCCCAACCCTGTACCTCTGGCTTATACCCCAGCTCTTGTTTGCATAATATATGTATTTTTTAAAGTTTTTTTTTTTTAAAGATGATATGATATCTAACCTTATTCAGTCCCAACTCCAGAATGGACTTAGGAAATTCTGAGTAAGTTGGGCTGTAAAAGACTGGGTCAGACATCCCAAAAAATTGGAATTATTCTTGGAAGGAAAGGAGAATGTCCTCATAACATGAAGACCCAGAACTTGCTGGGACTGTAACCCGGGGGGAGAACAAAACAAACAAACAAACAGGAGAAGCCTGAAGTAGTCGCCTCATGTGCTGGCTTTCTTGTTAGCAATTTCTGTCTTTTATTCTTTGGAAAAGGCGTGGGCACAGTTAAACAAAGCCTCTTTTACTAAGCTCCCTCCGTATTTGGAAAATTTCTTAATTTAGCAGCCAGGAATTAAGCAATATCATTAAAGTGCTATTTTACATCCAGAAAACAAGGAGTTGTTTTCACTTTTTATTTAAATTGTACATATTTTTAATTCACGAGATGCAAAGTTCAGAAGTTACAAAAGGATAACAGAATTGTATGGCTGTAAAATACTTAAATGAACCAGTCCTTAGTCACAGGCATTAACCTACAAACAACATTATGCACATAATATTTTAAATGTGTGTAAGTATATAGGAAGAATAAATTTATAAGAATTGCTCAGTTAAAGTAGTTGCGTTCATAATTTTCATGAACTTTTCCAAAATGCCACTAGAATTTGCTCCACTCTTGCACTCAATTTTAGATCTGAGATGAAAGGAAAGATGGAAACCATATTAAATTAGAAAGCTACCACGCAGCTATGACTCTATTATCCCTAACGAATCAAAAGTCACACTGAAAACAGTCGAACACAGTTGTCTGGACAGGGATTGTGGACAATTTCCCGCTCATAACCCACTAAGTGCTCCAAGATCAATTGGAAGCGAAATTCCCTAAATTGAAGGCTCAGCACCCACAAGCTGGTGGAGGCAGCAGAAGAGGAACAGGGCAGATGAGAACCGCTGGGACTTCTAAGAATAGCCTTTGCGATCTTCCTTAGTGTCCAAATCCTGGTGACCACAAGTTCCTTCTACTTAATTGTTCTGGAGTGCAAGAAGCTAGGGGACTCCCTGGGGTTGATGTCAGACCCCCATTATGATGCAGAGAATGCTGAGGTCAGTGAATTGCAGGGTTCCGAGGATTTACCACAGTGGTAAGAGTCTGAAAAGGCCTCTATAGACAATGGACTTATTGGGTTGTGGTTTTTTTTGTTTTTGTTTTTTTTTTGACCGTTTCTCCTTCCCTCTTCCTGCTTAACCTCAGAATTCTCACTTTATTAGTGCCCATTAGTCCCTATAAATATTTTGCTTTGCCCATTGTCTACTATGCAAATGTCTAATATTGTCTTTATCATTCTGATTTGCTTTACCACACATAATTCCCTCAAACTTCTTCCATTTGCTGTAAAAGGCAACACTTCATCTTTCCATGGGACTGAAAAGATTTCCAATATATGGCTATTCCACATCTTCTGATAAGTGGGCACTTGGGTGTTTCCATGCCCTAGCTAGTATAAACAACGCTGCCCTAAACATTGTAAAGTGCTACTGTTCTGCAATGATGGTTTTAAGTTTTTTAGATGAAGCCCAAGAGAAGATTGCTGAGTCATACAGAACTTCCATTTTTGGTGTTTTAAGGTGAATCCAGACTGTTCTCCAAAATGGCTGCAACATTTTATAATCCCACCAGCAGTGTCATAGGTCTCCTCGCTCTGATTCCTCTTCAGATTGTTGTTGGGAATTAAAACATGTGTCATTCTCACAGGTGTGAAATGATCTGTCATTGTGGTTTTGAACTGTGTCTCCCTTATGAAAAGCAGTGATGAACATTTTTCCATGTACCTATTCACCTTCTAGATAGCCTGTTTAGTGAACTGCCCACATCTACTGTCCATTTTGTTTAGGTTATTGTTAAATTGGGGTATTGGGATGGGTATTAGCACCTTGTCAGTTGTGTACATATTTTCTACTATTGCATAGGCTGTCTGTGATCTATGCATATCTTCTTTTGCTTTGTAAAGTTTAAAATATGTTGACTTCCAATTGTTTGCCCATACTTTTATTTCTCTTGCAGGAGAGAGAGTCTCCAAAAACACCTTCATCCTTCAGTCAGAAATGTATCACCATTTTCTTCTGGATATTTCATTGCTGATGGTCGTAATTAAAAAACTCTTAGTTCTTTAATTCACTTGAAATTTATTTTTGTGTATTCTATTTAAAGATTGATTTATTTATGCATACAAGAACTAGGGTGTAAGCCAGAGGTACAGTGAGAGGATTCACCAGAGACAGAGTGGGGAGCTGAACAGGTGGATTGACTAAAACACACTGCTGAGGGGAACAGTGGGCAGGACAGGAGAGATCTGCTGAGCCATGTGGGCCAGCTGCCTGGTCAGGGATCGAACTCATGCTGCAGTGGCTGCACCCCTGGAGCGAGCCACCAGGACAGCCCTTCAGGTGTCTATTTTTATGCTTGTACAATATGGCGATCACTATCTCTTTGTAACACAATTCAAAATCAGTTAATGGGTTGCCTTGTTTCCCTTCTATTTTTCTCAGGATTGCATTTCCTATGGAAGGCCATTTATGGCTCCATATAAATTCAGTCCTTTTGCTCAATTTCTTTACAGATATTGTTGGTATTGTGGTGACCATTATATTAAAGTTATGTATTTCTTCTGGTAAAATCATCATTTTGAATATATTGAGTCTCCCCATCCAAGAACATCTTTCCATCCATCTCTTTCTTTCTTACTGGTATCCTTTAATAATATTTTGTTGTTTTTCATTGTGTAAGTTCTTGATCTCCTTGGATAAGCTGATCCTTAAGTACTTGATTGCTTTAAAAGTGATTATGAAATTATTTTTAATATTTTTCTTTCTCATTCATTGTACATAAAAATGCAGCATATTTTTATATGTTGATTTTGTAAGCTGCCACTTTGCTATAGTCATTTGTTGTTTCTAATAGCTTTATGGTGGCTTCTTTAGGATTTTCTAAATACAGTGTCATATCTGCATATACTAGTTTCGTTTCTCCCCCAACTTGGTTTCCTCTTATTTCCTGTTGTTTTCTGACTATGCTAGCTCAAACCTCTAACATTAAATTAAACTGAAAAGGAGACAGTGAGAATCCTTGTATTGTTCCTGATTTTAAAGGGAACACTTTCAGTTTTTCATCATTAGATACTGGCTGTTGGTTTGCGATACATGGCCTTTATTATGTTGAGGTAGTTTTCTTCTCATTTTGTTGGGAGTTTTTATCATAAGTGGGTTTTTATCATAAGTGGTAAATCTATCAAATGTTTTCCCTACATGTACAGGTATTACCACATGACTTCTATCTTTTTTGTTGTTGATAAAGTGTATCACTGATTTGTACATATTAAACCATCCTTGCACCTCTGGGATATATCCCATTTGACATTGATGTATAATCTGTGTATTGCTGAATTTGATTTGCTAGTATTTGTTGAGAACTTTTGAATCAATATTTACCAGGGAAATCGGTCTGTAGTTTTCTTGGGTTGTCTTCATCTTGTTTTGGCATTAAGGTAATATCATTGTAAAATGCATTAGGGAACATCCCTCTTCTTGTAATTTTAGAAGTAACATGATCAAGATGAGCTTAAGGTCTATAAAGTTATGATAAAATTATCATGGCTTTGGTTTGGGAGACATTTTTAGTGCTATTTCAATTTCTATGATATGATAGGTTCATTCAACTCTCCTGCTTCTTCCTGGCTTAATCTTGTAAACTTCTGGTCTAGAAATTTATCCATTTCTTCAAGGTTATTAAGTTTATTGGCATTAATTTGAGTTCAGAGTAATCTCTTATAATCCTTTGTATTTCTGTGTTACTTGTGGCAATTTCACCTTTCTTTTCTATTTATTAGTGTTTTCTCTTTTTGTTACCCTAGCTAAAAGCTTATCAATTTTATCTTCTCAAAAAAATCAACTTTTCATTTCATTGATATTTTGATGTTCTTTTATATTTGTATCATTTACTTCTGCTTCTTTCTTTCCTTTCTTTTATGACCTTTAGGTCTGGTTTGTTCCTCTTTTTCAAGTTGCTTTAGTTAGTCCATGAGAACACACAGTATTATTTGTGCTGTTGCCAGTATCTCCTTTAGTTCTAATAATAATTGTCTTAGGTATCTTGCTGCACCATCATTTGGTGAAAAAATATATATGTATGTGTATGTATGTATGTATGTGTGTGTGTGTGTGTGTGTGTGTATACTTGTATTACTTCTTTTTGTGTTTGATCCTTAATCATAATGTAATGTTCCTCTTGCTCTTTTATTTACTCTTTTATTTTTTTAATTGGAAAGCTATTTTATCTGATAATAAGCACAGCCATTCCTGACTATCACCATTTACTGGTAGGGTTGTCTTGCAGTCTTTAAGTCTGTGCTTGGTTTTGTCGGTAAGATGGGTTTCCTGTAAACAACAGAAAGTTGGACTTTGTTTTGAAATCCATTCACTCTATAACTTTTTCTACAAGATTTATTTATTTGTGCATAAAAGAACTAGGTTGTAGACCAGAGGTACAGGGAGTGAGAGTGGGGAGCCAAACAGGAGGATCTTCTGAAATATATTGCTGAAAGGAGCAGCGGGTGAGACAGGAGAGGTCTGCTTCACCATATGTGGGTTAGCACCCTGGTCAGTGATTGAAGTCAGGCGGAAACAGTGATAGCTCACTCTGGGACTTAACCCAGAGCCAGGGAGGCCCCCACTCTATATTTTTTTAAGATTTATTTATTTATGCATACAGAACAGGAGTGCAAGCCAGAGGTTCACGGGCAGTGAGAGGATTCACCAGAGAATTCACAGAGCAGGGAGCAGAACAGCTCATTGAGGAAGTCCACTGCTGAGAGGAGCAGCGAACAGGTCAGGAGAGGTCTGCTGCACCATGTGGGTCACCTCCAGGGCCAGGGATCGAACTCACACTGCCACTCGCTTGCAGTGCTGCATCCTTACCCACTGCGCCATCAGGAAGGGCCCCAATTTGGTTATAGTATTTTTAGTTTACTAGTTGTAGCAGTCTCATATTGTTTTGGTCTTGCATTACATCATCAGTTGTTTATCTTAGTTCATGAAGCATGGCTCTACCTAAAACCTTAAACTCCTCTCTAGGCATAGTCCAGTTCACTGTATTGAGACGTCTTTTGGGTGTGTTTTGCTAGAGGATTTAAAATACATACTTCTTTCTCCTTGTTTTTACTCTTTATCAGAAGTAATAGGGAATTTCCTTTTCCTGTATTAGTAAATTGGCTTTATACTCCTCCTTTAAGAAGCTAGGTATAATCTTCGATGTTTTACCCAAAATCTTTAGGTGTATTTTACTTCATAGACTTCTGCCTTTGCACTTAATCAGAGGGCTAAGGTCCTGGTTCTGGCAAGAGGTAATGGGTAGAAGGGATCTGGGACTATAGGACACTAAAGTTTCACTTCCAAGGAGCATTAAGGTTTCAAGATTCTTACTGTGTTGTAGATAACCTGAGCTGTGTGGTAGGGATCTACAGTGACCCTCCCTAGAGGGTCAGTCAGAATTACTGGTACTAGTCTTGTTGTGCCAGCCTCAACCACTAGGCTGCATCTGAGAACTATGCAGTGCTGGGTTAGCATTATAGTTGCTGAGGCAGTGCAACAAGATAGGAATTGTTCTCTTTGCTTTGCAAGTACAGTGGTTTGCTCAGGAGTACATGCTCCAGTTATCAGGGTCTAGGTACTTAAAGTATCATAGCTTTGGGCTGTAAATAGTAGCCTATGCAGCATATACAGCAGTGCTTCCTGGGAGCTTATACAGCAGTTCTCCCTGCTGGTTCAAGTTCCAACTGTTCTAGATTGGGAGCCTCAAACAAGCTAGTAGCCTCAGTCTGCAGCCCTACTCCTAGAGAGTTCGCCGATAGTGCATCTTCCATCCCTCACACGCTCCTTTCCCAGCACAGTACCAGAACTCCAAAGCTCCCCGTGTCGGCGTGGGCAGCCGGGTCAACATCAAAAGGACGCCATACAGCCACCACCCCTCATGAGCTGTAGTGCCGATAGGGCTGCACAATTTAGTCACAATTTTTCACACCCTTTTCCGCCAGGCTGTTGCTCTGACGCAGGAGGCTGTCCTATGCTTATTTATCTTCGGGTTGTTATCTTTGCTCCACTGCAATTTGGTCACGACTCTATGGAGGTGGGGCGCCCAGCGTGGTCACACTAGCACCCCCTCTCTGGACTCTCGGTTGTGGATTAAGACATGAGAGGTCTCCTGAACACCTATCAGGTGAAACCATATCCCGACTTAGACATTTTATCCTCTTCTGAAACTCAGCCTCACCAACCACGGAGATGGAAAGCTGTCCACCCTGTCCCTCCCTGCCCGACCCAGGCGGCCCTACCTTCCTCTTTTTGTCTTTCTGGAAGTCTACGGAGGAGCTGGACCAGGTACCTGCGGGTCACGTGACGCGCGAGGCTGCCGGGGCCAGACAGGGGGCGGTGCTCGAGTAGCATGACGTCATCACGTCGCGCGGCCGTGGGGACTGGAGCCGGCACGTCCACGGTGACGGCTCCAGAGCCTCCGGGTCGGGGCGGCGGCGGCGCTTCGGCTCGTCCTGAGCCGGCTGCTAGCCCCGCGCCCCACCCCATCTCCCGGGCGGGGGACGCCCCGGCACCGATCACCCCGGTGCGGCAGGGCGGAGCGGAGGTGAGTTGCACGGAGGTGTAGCAAGCAGCCCTTTCCTCCCTACCTCTCAGCCCCCGCTTGTAACCCTGCCTCCCCACCTCCCCCCCACCCCCACGTAGGAATGGAAGAGACGCTCGGGAGAGTAGGGGAGCCGGGGGGGCCGTCTGGCGTCGAGCGCCCAACCTTTCAATAACCCCCCACCCCCGGAAACTGCTCGTCTCCACCACCCCCACTTGGAGATAAATGCCAGCTCTATTCCTGGTGTCGTCAGGGGAAGAGACCTCCTTTCTTGTTCTTCTGCCACCTGGGATTTAGCCTTTCCAGAATTTGACACCCCTTTCCCGTCCCACCCGGAGTCTTCCATAGTGGAACCCCTCTATTCGGATGTTAAAGGAAGTTCTAGAATAGAGCATCTCAGAAAGGTGAGGGTAGATTCCTGATGAGGCAGGAATCTCCTAAGGAGGACGACCGCCCTACGCTAGGGTTACTGTCATTTTTGATACTGAAAACGTAAGACCCAGTCCCAGGCTGAACCCTGTGTTAACGCTCCAGAAGATCGTCAGAGTAAATGGACCTTTATTCAGACGTTTGTTACATCTCCGGAGTTTTAAAATTAAATTGACTTAAGGAAAATCCTTGCTGAAAAACATAATCTACTTGGATGAATCACCTCCTTTTCTGTAAAATAGTTATCACACAGTTATTGGAGGAAGGGTGTTTATAGTATAATATGCTAACTATAAACAGAAGTAGCTTAAAGTTAGATTCTTGATTTGCTATTCAGATAGTATGATTGTGAGTTGTGGACTTTTGAAGGCTTTTTTTTTTTTTTTCCTTGGATCCCTTCAAAAAGTTTTGGGTTCCAAATAACAGACACTGTCGATAACCACCTCCAATTCATTCCCCACAGATTGTTCTTGGAACCAAAAAAGACGAAGAAGAAGAAAACAAATTACGGAGATAAAACTTGTCCACAGTCAAGGAAATAATAAGTTGATTTACTGACATATAATCTCTCACCGAGTTAATTGATACATGTTACTGCCACTAACTATAGCAGTAAAATTAGTAGGGGAATTTTGACAAGCTTCTAGCCTGATAGAACTGTGTTATTATAAAAAGAATTATCAAAATTGATTTGACTGATAGACAATTACTAATAATGTAGAGTAGGAAAGAGCTTCTGTAGAAGGGCTTCAGTAACTTAATCAAATAGAAGTTTGTAGATAGCTGGTTCATTATTCATTGTAGGTATTGGCCTTCATTTGAGGGCTCACTTTTTAAAAATCCAGATGCCTTTGAAAGTCATCATAATTTTTTCTTTAAAGATTTATTTATTTGTGCATACAGAACTGGGGTACAGGCCGGCGATGGAGAGGGGGAGAGGCTTCACCCGAGACAGAGGGGGGAGCAGAACAGGCAGATCGACAAAGTACACTGCTTGGGGAGCAGCGGGCGGGTCAGGAGAGGTCTGCTACACCATGTGGTCACCTGGTAGATTCCTGATGAGGCAGGAATCTCCTAAGGA
>NW_004567119.1:38884587-38901625 GCF_000260355.1 Condylura cristata | reverse complement strand
CTGTACCACCAGGGAGGGCCCAATTTTTTACATACTTATTTAGAAAAAGCTTATTTTCACTCACTTGGCCTTTCTTGTTCTAAGTTAAATACACAATTTTTTTTTTCATTGAATTACTGAACATGGTATACCTGCTAGGATAGAAAAAATATATATAAAATGGACTCTCACCCTCTCGATACCCACTTAATCTACTTATGGGTATTAAGTTGTAGTGATATCATACCTTTAATAAATTTTAATCTTTTATCATTTGAGACAGCAGCCTTATGAAGATATGCAGCATCTGTACACTTTATTTCTACTTACAATATAGTAAAGTATCAGAATTCAGAGATCATTTTTACTTTTTTTACTTGAAATTGTAACTAGATTGTGGTGATAATTCCAGGAACAAAAATCCTGTCTGCTTGTCCATGTTTGGGCCTGAGGAAACATCCTTTATTTGTTAAACTACTATGTTCAGTTTCCTCAGCCTTTCATATAAGTTTATGTTTTCTCTTGCAGTTGCAGAGACCAAGGACTACTTTCATTCTTTCTCCATATTGCTTGATGGGAGGCATTATGGCCCCCAAAGACATAATGACAAATACTCACGCTAAATCCATCCTCAATTCAATGAACTCCCTCAGGAAGAGCAATACCCTCTGTGACGTGACCTTGAGAGTAGAGCAGAAAGACTTCCCCGCCCACCGGATTGTGCTGGCTGCCTGCAGTGATTACTTCTGTGCCATGTTCACTAGTGAGGTAAGTGCTCAGCCATCTCCTCACCTGTAACTTGTACTGAGTCAAATAATCGAAGTTTGATATGACCATGAATTTCTATAGTGAGGTGGCTAAATGCACAGACTGGATAAGATCTGTCACTTGACTGTACCTTAGTTTCTTCGTCTCTAAATTAAAAAATACACGGTAGCTTGTGGTTATTGTGATAATTACATGAGAAGTGCTTAGAACTTCTTCTAGCATGTAGTCTAGCATGCTTCTGCCTGGAATGTGATAAAACACCAATGCCAGCTGTTGGATTTTACTTACTGTTTCTTCAATTTGTATTCCTAATTTTGCCCTAAAGTGTAAAATTTTAGGGAGATAGGGAGGGGGAATGGAAACAAAAGTGGGTTTCAGCCCTCACCCAACTGCTAGTAATATGAAGAAAGTCAGAATTCATTCTACCAGTGTGCATTTTAGAGTAAGGTCATGTAAGAGCAAGAGGACTTAACAGGCGATTGTATAAGCATATGGAAAACACTTGGGTGGAAAAGACCCTGCCTCTAGAGGTTTACAAAGGCAAAAACTCTAGGCAGTTTACAAAGGGAGCTGGGGAAAGACTGGCTTGACACGAGAGAAGGTGGTGTGAGGTCGAGGAAGGATAGTCTCAGTATTTGCCTGGCAAAGCCCTTGAAATGCAGAGGGAAGCTGTTGAGTGTGTTGTGAGTTACTCGTAGCTGCACAGCAGAGAGCTCTGCAACTGTTTACTTTTCAAGACTGAAGTCTTATTTTTTTTTTTTAAAGATTTATTTTTTTATTCATACAGAACTGGGATACAGGCCAGAGATGCGGAGGGTGAGAGGATTCACCAGAGACAGAGCGGGGAACAGAACAGGCAGATCCACGAAGTACACTGCTGAGGGGAGCAGCGGGCAGGACAGGAGAGGTCTGCCGCGCCATGTGGTCACCTCCGGTGCAGGCGGGAATCGAACTCATGCGGAAGTGGCCTTAGCTTCTCAGTGCCGTGCTTTAACCCGCTGCGCCACCAGGGAGGGCCTTTAAAGAGATTTAAATGATTTTTACTTTTAAAAAATTTGAACCGATGTGTACATCTGCGTTTATAATATTTATTTACATGTTGATGTTTCAGGCAGCAAAATGTTAACCCCATCACCTTAGTGACTGCGCTGCTTACTGGAGCACGATAGGAAAGGTAGTGTCACAGTAAAGACAGCAACTGCCTTTCACGGGCATGGCCCACACTAGGTGATCATTAGGTCTCACTCACCTTAGCGGTAGATGTTACCATCTCTACCATCTCATTTATAAATGAAGACAAGAGTCTTCAGCATTAAATAACAGCTTAACATCACATCACTCGTAAATAGTAGAGGTGGCATTTAGTCCTAAATTTTCTGACTCTGAAGCTCAAATACTTTTTTTTAAAAAAAGATTTATTTATACGTACAGAACTGGGGTACAGGCCAGAGACGCAGGGACAGTGAGAGGATTCACCAGAGACAAAGTGGGGAACAGGCAGACTGACAAGTACACTGCTTGGGGAGCAGCGGGCGGGTCAGGAGAGGTCTGCTGCACCATGTGGTCACCTCCGGGGCAGACTGGGTTCAAACTCATGCTAAAGTGGCTTTAGCTTCATAGTGCTGTGCTTTAACCTGCTGTGCCACCAGGGAGGAGGGCCCAGGCTCACATACTTTTTAACTACTTTACCTCCTTAGCCTCTGAAGCCTGGGCTTTTAGATTCTGAAATAAGCCAAAATAGTTTATGATGCTGTAACCCAGTGGTCACTCAGTCAGCTAGTAGGAAAAGCATGGAAACCTGGCAGGGTGTCCAGCTAATCCAGGCTAACTTTAAAATGTACTTGTGCGGCCCTCCATGGTGGCGCAGCGGGTTAAAGCCACTTCAGCATGTGGCAGACCTCTCCTGGCCCGCCCGCTGCCCGCCCGCTTAGAGTTGTTCTGCCTTTTTTGCTCCCCGCTTTGTCTCTGGTGAATCCTCTCACTGCCCCTGCACCTCTGGCCTGTACCCCAGTTCTGTGTGAATAAATAAATCTTTAAAAAAAAAATGCGCTTGTGCAATATAACATGAAAGACCTCTGTTCTATATGGACCTCCACAAGAAGGTAAGAGGCAGCTGGCATTTCACTGAGTACAGAGAGTGTCACTGCTAAACATGACATACTAATGGACTGGGGTTGCCAGCTGCTAATTGTATACTGTGCATCCTGGTCTTTGTCAGCTGGAAGTTTTTTCTACACAAACTTCTACACATTCAGAAATTAGTATAGACTTCTTTCAAAGAAATCTTTTTCCTTGTTTTTTTCTCATCAGTGATTATTATTTTTTTTATTTTTCATTTCTTTATTTTTTAAAGATTTATTTATTTGTGCAGAACTGGGGTACAGGCCAGAGGCTTAGGGGTGGCGAGAGGCTTCACCAGAGACAGAGAAGGGAGCAGAACAGGCAGATTGGCGAAGTACACTGCTGAGGGGAGCAGCGGGCGGGTCAGGAGAGGTCTGCCACGCCATGTGGGTCACCTCTGGGGCAGGCAGGAATGGAACTCAGGCGGAAGTGGCTTTAGATTCTCAGTGCTGTGCTTTAACCCACTGCGCCACCAGGGAGGGCCTCATCAGTGATTATTTTAATAGTCTTTCTTTACAAACTGACATCAGATAAGAAAATGCCAGATGATTTTGTCTGTAATACCAAGAATATAGAAACCTAAATTCTAGGCCCAATTCTCTTAATTCTTTGTGAGCCTAGCAACCATCTATCTGCTGAGTTGATCTATAAAATAAAGTGATTAAACTAGATGGTTTCGTTGCCTCTTGAGCCCTGAAATGCTCAATTGTGACCCAATTAAAAGGTCAGGACTGAGGCAAGAGGGAGGACCTGAGTTTTATCTGCCTCTTACTAGTTAACTGATCTTAAGTCACATAGTTTTTTTGAACTTTAGATCCTTTATCTTTTTTTTTTAAAGATTTATTTATTTGTTCATACAGAACTGGAGTACAGGCCAGAGGCTCAGGGGCAGCGAGAGGAATCACCAGAGACAGAGTGGGGAGCAGAACAGGCAGATCAATGAAGTACACTGCTGAGGGGAGCAGCGGCCCTTCAGGAGAGGTCTGCCACACCATGTGGTCACCTCTGGGGCAGGCGAAGTACACTGCTGAGGGGAGCAGCAGGCGGTCAGGAGAGGTCTGCTACACCATGTGGTCACCTCCAGGGCAGGCGGAATGGAACTCATGGGGAGATAGCTTAAGCTTCTTTGTGCTGTGCTTTAACCCACTGCACCACCAGGGAGGGCCAGATCCTTTATCTTTTAAATGACAATAGTATCAGATCTCACTTGCCAGGAGAATCAGATGAATTACCTCTGAAAACTCAGGTTTGAAAAAAATTTAAAGCAAAATAAAATATGAAATGATGCCAAGTTGTTTTAAGTTATTACATAGTGACTAGTGGGAATATAGTTTAAATGAGAAACTTTTAAAATAAATGAACTTCTGTGTTTCTTTTTGTGAGTAGTTACATTGTAATAAATGTAAATGCTTTTCCAAAATAATGTACTAGTGGCTTTTTTTAAATGTTGGGTATTGATTTTTTTCCTGGCTTTGGTGGAAAATACTTTTTAATTCTTCTGGGCTAATGGAGAAATCATTGATAGAGGTGTTTAGTTCATAATGGAGATACAGTGGAGTCTTGTGAGTGATAGGAATTTCTAAACTAAGGGTAAGCTCTAGTAAAATTTTAATAAGGTAATCAATTTAAAGATAGTTTATAGGACCTCCCTGGTGGTGCTAGCGGTTAATTAAGTCTTAGTACTGGGAAGCACTGCAGCATGGGTTCAATCTCCAGCCACAGCAGACCCACAGCAGACCTCTCCTCACCCACTGCACCCGTAAGCAGTGTATTTCAGTCAGTTTAGCTCTTCTGCTCCCCGCTCTGTCTCTGGTGAATCTTCTCACTCTTGTGTACCTCTAACCTACACCCCAGCTCTTGTATCTATAAATAAGTAAATCTTTAAAAAAAAAAAAAAAAGATAGTTTATTATCTGTAAATGTAATAATGCATATACATACATATGAGTCTGTTGAGTAATCCCAGGTAAACAACTAGTGGTGTCTGGACAGTATTACAGAAGAAGCCCTTTGAGGATGACCTGCATGTTGCTTTTTTCATCACTACCAAGTGTAGTCTAAGGCGAGATTAGACAGTACTGGGTCATCCTGGGGAATCACAGCTGTAACCCACAGGTTCTTCTCCAAGCATGGCATTTCATTGCAGTTTTGTGTTTTTGTTTTATTTTAAAATTTATGGACCCTAGTGGTATATTCATGGAACTATGGCACTCTATTCGGTAATATATCTGTTTGTGACACAAAAGAAGTGTTTTAAATTACTAGTAAATTTTACTAGTAAAATTGATATTCAAGGAAAGTGTCACCTTACTTTGTACTCTGGAACTATGTATATCATTTCCTCATTCGAAAGCTACAAATAGCTACCATGCTGGTTTTATAAAAAGCAAACACCATGATTTTTTTTTAAAGGTGTGTATCCAGTTCACATTGGTAATATCTCTCAAGCTTTTGGGTATGAGGTTCTGCCTTTATCCTGGGAAACTATAACCACAGTAATTTCTTGCCCTTTGAATCTTCAGCTTTCTGAGAAGGGGAAACCTTTTGTTGATATCCAAGGCTTAACTGCCTCTACCATGGAAATCCTGCTGGACTTTGTGTACACAGAAACAGTACATGTGACAGTGGAGAATGTCCAAGAGCTGCTCCCTGCAGCCTGTCTGCTCCAGCTGAAAGGTACATGTGTTAAAGCTCTATTGTTGCTGTCCTGTAGCCTTAGAGATGCTTAAATTATTGATATAAACTTAATCATAAAAATTATGGAGAGCGATGTTTGCCCAGTCTCGATATTAAAGAACTTTTCCAAATGTATTTTTTGGTGCTTTAGAAGAGAGCATTTACCCTTTTTCTGTTTTTATAAAACTGGAAGAAAGGAATAAGAAATGCACTTTCTTACATTACAGATACACTAGCCCTGCAAGGACACACAGAAACTGATACTCACCGCCTCGGATGTTCGGGTGGAGAGGGAGTTCGGGGAGAGCATTTATAGTAAACCCTTTTGCACCTTACCACTTGGAACCCTATAAGTTATCTATGAAAAATTTAAATTGACACACAAAAATGAAAGGATAAAGCTTTCACAAGTTTATATCATGGCCCCTGAACTGTCTTTGTCTTACCAGAAACCAATTGCATCTCTGTTATTTTTAGTTTTTATAGGTACCTTTTCAGTCTTTAATACATGAAACAGTGTGAAACATTTGCATTAGTGCACAATTATAAAAGTTTATACTCTGAACTTTTCAATTGGTGAAATAAGAGATTATTATTCCTAGTATCTTGTTCCTTCACTATAATATTTTAGTCAGATTTTATGTAAAGTAGACACTCAGTTACATTACATTATACTAAATTATAATTGGTTTTATAGTTTGATTGCCAAGAGTCTTTTAGGTATTTGTTTGTGTCACTGCCCATAGAAGCAGTATGTCTTGCTATACTGGTTTTCAAGCTGAAGCAGGGACAGGGTAGAGACTTTGCTAAAGGTCACAGCACGTCACATAGAAATGGGACTTGAATTCCTTAAGCATAGAACTTCTGATCTAATTCTTCCTCTGATACAGTTTCCTCTGACGTCAAGATCCAAGAATATAGATCATTTCACTTCTGACCAATATCCTGAAGCAGTCACTGCTTTGTATTTGTCTCAGGTGTGAAGCAAGCCTGCTGTGAATTCTTAGAAAGTCAGCTGGACCCTTCTAATTGCTTGGGCATCAGGGATTTTGCTGAAACTCACAACTGTGTAGACCTGATGCAAGCAGCTGAAGTTTTTAGCCAGAAGCATTTTCCTGAAGTGGTGCAGCATGAAGAATTCATTCTTCTAAGTCAAGGAGAAGTGGAAAAATTAATCAAGTGTGATGAAATCCAGGTACAGACTTGGCTTGTTTGTGTAGTTACTTCAAGACTGGACTACTACAAAACTTGCAGAAAGCAAGGCGGAGTTACTCTGTTTCTATAGCAGAACTTCTTAAGTGTCCATCTTGATTGAAAAGGATTTTTAACCCTCTGAAATGGTATCTCATGTTTGTTTGTTTATGGAGCAGGAGTTTATACTTTCCTTAGTGAAACATGTGATCCCAGTGGTTGAGAATCACCATTAAAGTTAGTTTCTATAGAAACTTCTCTATTACCCATTCACTCTTACAAATCTTTGTTGAGAATATCTATCACATATCAATCATTATGCCGGCTGATAAGGATCTAAAAGTGAGTAAGGTACAATTCCTGTTTTCAGAGGATTCACAGAATAGAGGTGGAGACAGACATAAAAACTAAAATTATTATAGTAGAGTATGATGAGAATAATAAAACTATTTAAAGTATGGAGATTACACAGAAGGAAGAAGAGCAGGTGTTTGCCCTGGCATGGATCATAAAGGTTAGAGATGATAAACAGGAATCAGATCATCAGGAACTTATAGGAGGAGTGAGGGGCCAAGTAGTAGTTCTTCGCCTAGCAGAGAGGACTTGGGCCTAGGCAAACATTCACCAGCTTAGCCCGGAAAGAAAAATCTTAGTAGCTCTAAATCATAGCACCAATAGTTGGGCGCTAGTTATGTTGCATGTAGGTTCGTGTAATAGTTAAGCTAACAATTTGAGTAAGAAATCCAATATAGGGCTGTTAGACAAATGAAGCAATAATAAGTGTGTGTGTCAGTTTTTTTTTTTTTATTATATTGTGCTCTTGAGACCCATAGCATTAATCTTCAGTGATCCAATATTTTAACATGTTTAGTAGCTTCTAGAAAACATCTAGCAAAGCCAAGCAATAAGATAAAAGCCCTCTCCTTGGGTTTTATTTCCCTAGTTAGGAGAAATTGGATTCTCCAGAAAGACTGTGTTCTCCCCCAACCCCCGTTAGTGTTCCTCAGATAATAATAACGAATTTTGAGTGGATGGAGCTCCAGAAGTTAGTGGCACTTATACATATGCACCTCAGGGTAAACAAGGGATAATGGAAAGAATCAAAGTTTGGTTAATTTTTCTAAGTGCTATAAAAGGAATTTGCTACTTTCCCTGCTAATTTTTCAAAGGGAAATTTGACTAGGGCACCCTGGTGACACTGTTTCCTACTAAGGAGGGGTTATTTTCAGTTTGTTATGATGTTTCATACCAACCAGAAAAGCTGCTGTTACAAATACTGCTTGGCCCAGTATTTGCTAAAGTCTTGTTCTCATACTCATGGTGCGGGACATCGTGTCTGTTGCACTGCACTCTGCCAAGTATGGCCAGAAGATACTCTTGAGACTTGGAAACTGGCAATTTGGCAGACTCTCTCCACACATTAGAAAACAGCAAATAGGGGCCCTCCTTGGTGACACAACAGGGTAAAGCACAGCACTGTGAAGCTGTCACAGCCACTGCAGCAGAGTTCCATCCCCAGCCAGGGAGCTGAGCCACAGGGCTCGGCAGACCGCTCCTGACCCGCCCGCTGCTCCCCTCAGCAGTGTATTTGAGTCATCTGCCTGTTCTGCTCCCCACACGGTCTCTGGTGGATCTTCTCACCCCCCCCCCAACCTCTGGATAAATAAATAAATCTTTTAAAAAAGAAAGGAAACAGCGAATAGAATGAGCACTGCAGCTTGAAGTTTACCACATAAGCTAACACTCTGCATTTACCACAGGTTCATTTGCCAACTACTGTGCACTTAATATGTGTCCAAAATAATTCCAAGTTCTGGGAATCCAGGTATGAAAACACAGACAAGAACACACAGCCTGTAAGCTAAAATCTCTCATGGCATTATTGCTATTTTTTAATCATAGCAATTCCCAAGCCCGTCCATTTTTCAGCAGTGGAAACGATGACTGCCACCAGCTTTCCTATCTGGGCATTCTGGCTGCACTGTGAGTTGGTCACCTAGTTAGTTTGGTTTCTCTTTAAGCAGAAAGCACTCACAGAAGTTACTTAATTTTACTTAATTTTCTGAAATAAAATTAGAAGGAAGAAAAAGCACAAATAACAAACCTGTGTATTCCAAAGCTGAGAGAGTCTGAGAACTTTCATGTAGTCATCCTGTACTGCCAGTCAAGACTGGCCTTTGCTTTCCTTCTGTTCCATGTACCAGCCAGAAATAGGAGCCAGCTGGCTGGCTCTCTGTTGCTAACTAACGCTTCCTCTCATTATATAAAACTGCAATCATTAAATCAATAGGAAGCAGTATATCATTGGTTAAAACAGCAGTGGCTTTAGAATCTGGTCTTTAGTTTTAGCTGGGTGACATGTGTTACCTAATCACTGATCTTTAATCTCCTATAAAATGCGGATAATATTCTGAGCATTAAATAAGAACGTCAATGCCTGATACTAAAAAGAATTCTCTATGAAGGTGTATTATGGAGGAATTTTTCTCCAGAGTGAAGCATTAGTGTTGGTGGTTTTTGTTTTTGTTTTTTCACCCAGTTTAACGGTTTCTCTGCAGTTCTGTCTTAAATAAGATCAAAGATCTCTGCTCATGATTGAAAAAACCCCGTCTATAAGTTGATGTGTTGGATTTAAACTTGAGTGTGTCAGAATTAAGTGTGTCAGTTTGTTTAAAACTATCAGTATGTCATCCTTATCATTAGCAAAAATTTGTTTAAAACATCGTGGACTCTTCTGCACCTTTCCCCGAACCTACTTCATCTAGTACGCTGGGTTAGTTTGACCTTAAGAATGTGTCCCCAGTGCGTACATTTCTGTCACCGGCACCTTTTGCCTGGTGACCAGAAGCCACTCACCGGCCTCGCAGGTGTCAGTGAGGCCTAAACTATCCTTCTCATGGTGGTCACAGTGATCATTACAAAACAGAAATACTGCTTGATACCTTTTAATGATTTCCATTTGCTGTTAGAGTAAAAGCCAATTTCTAATGCTTTCTGTGACTTGGCTTTTGCTTACCTCTTTAGCTTTAGCTTTTACCACTTTCACTCATTTCACTATACCAGCCTTCTACCATTTCCTAAGCTGCTGATTCTTTCTTTTCTAGGACAATGCCGTGCAGTAGAATATTCTGTAAAGATGGAAAGGACTGTATCCAGATTGTTGACCACTAGTCATATGTGGCTATTGAGCATTTAAAATGTAACTAGTGTGACTAAGAAGCTGAATTTTTATTTAATTTCAATTAATGTAAATAAACGCACGTGGGTCGTGACCACACATTGGATAACAAACCTGCGTATTCCAAATGCCTATCTTCTGTTTGAAGCGCACTGCACATACTAATAAACAGTTAACTTAAATTCAGCATTTACTATTTGGCTCATTGTCAGATATTTGTGAGCACTTACTTAAACAGTTCCAAGTACTGGAGATCTCTTGGCTGCCTTGGAGTCTGCTCTTAGTCTCCCTGACTAGCTGCTGCTCATCATCGTATTTCAGTCTTTTGCTTCTGCAGGAAACCCCCCTCCACCAATCCGTGAATGTAAATTAGGAAATCTCATGTCATTCCATCTCAGAACCCCTGTCCTTTGCCCACATAGTAGACGGTGGAACTTAGATTGTTCATTTTTCCAGTTTAACAATCACTTCTCCACTTAAAAGCAAGGTTCATAGCTGACTTGCCCACCATTGTATAAACAATGGCCTCCAGCATAATGCCTGACACTTAGTAGTATTCAGTAAGTCCATCAAATAAGTGAACTTTGGAAACATTTTCTCTATTCTCATTTCTTGGGAAAAGTTCACAGAGTGGTTTCTTTAGTCACAGTCATACTCTGACAGCTATTTCTCAGAACAGATACATTCTGGGGGCTGGTGAAGGTGTCTGTCTTTGGGAAGTCCCTTTTGGGAATGTTCTTTATCCTCTTTCCCCCTAAAGTCCCATAATTGACCAAAAAGATTTCAGGGTTGAAAAGAGCACTGCGGTAAAAATGAACCTGCTATTGATGGTTTCTTAGGCACTATCTTCCTAGTTTCTTTTACCTGGTTTAGCTATAAATCTTTTCCAATTAGAAAAGATTGTTTGAAAAGATTGTTTTCTCATGAGCCTACTTATTTTTGTTTTTATATTTTTTAAAGATTTATTTATGCATACAGAACTGGGGTATAGGCCAAAAGTGCAGGAGCGGTGAGAGGATTCACCAGAGACAGAGTGGGGAGCAGAACAGGCAGATGGATGAAGTACACTGCTGAGAAGAGCAGCGGGTGAGACAGGAGAGGTCTGCTGCACCATGTGGGTCAGCTCCCTGGCCAGGGCTGGGGATCAAACTCCTGCTGCAGTGGCTGCTGCTAGCTTCAGAGTGCCACCAGGGAGGGCCCCCTACCTATTTCTGGAATATGAGAAGTAGTGGTGGCAGGGGTAGGGATGAGGAAGGAGAAGGTAGGCATGGTTGCTTTTTGAGGTTGGGAGGTAGTTGGAAAAGCAGAAATCCCTGATGTATGATTATACATTTCAGGTGGATTCTGAAGAGCCAGTCTTTGAGGCTGTCATCAACTGGGTGAAGCATGCTAAGAAGGAACGAGAAGAATCCTTACCTGACCTGCTACAGTATGTCCGGATGCCCCTTCTGACGCCCAGGTACATCACGGATGTAATAGATGCTGAGGTGAGTCATGGAGAACACACCGAATCCAAAAGCTTGAATATCTCTTGTAGCTTAGTCCACACTGGTCATTTTACTGTAAACACATAGCCTCCTGGGTAGCCTCTGCTGGAATGCCAGAGGGGGTGATGCTAAGGGGTCTCCTGATACCCCTCCACCTGGCAAGGCAGCCTCCTGATACAAATGAAAACCTCTGGTTTGTTATGTTGTCTTTTTGTTTCATATTCCCCTCATTGTGTTACACAGGTAATATCAAATAATAAACTTTTTTTGCCTTGAGAAAGACACTTATCAACTCGTTATTTTTAACTCAAGTAAAGCCAACAGAAAAGCATGCTCTGGTGACATGTTAAGTTTATTTATAAAAGTATCTCTGTCTTCCATCTTTGTAGTATATTTTCATGATTTTTACCACAAACATCATCTATCTTACCGGGATCGTACTTTGACAGACCGCTTGTTTGTAACATGTAGATGAGGCTCGGGCCAGTGTGTTCCTTTTGCTGGCTCA
This sequence comes from Condylura cristata, assembly GCF_000260355.1. Lineage (NCBI taxonomy): Eukaryota > Metazoa > Chordata > Mammalia > Eulipotyphla > Talpidae > Condylura > Condylura cristata. The sequence goes on along the minus strand of NW_004567119.1, from coordinate 38,889,718 downwards.
GCCCTAGATCTCTTTGGGAGTTAATAGCAAATATAGTTTTTCCAGTTGTTCTCATAGCTGAGTTGCAGGCTGGTTAGTATCACACCTCAAACATTCTTTTCCTGCTTGTACTCTTTTGCACAACCCATCGATACAGCCCTCGGGTCTATTTCTTTGTATTGCGGTTGGAGCCAGTCTCTGAGGGCTGAAATCCAGAGTCACTCGCTGAGGGTGCCTGGTCTCGCACTCCTTCCCTCTGAGCTCCTCTAGGGTCCCACTTGGTTGAGCCCAACCAGAGGTAGAGGGGAGGGGGAGGGGAGAGCTCCTGTTTGTGAAGAGCAGTCTTCTGAGCCAGAGAGCGGAGGGGGAAGGGTGCAGAGTGGGCTGGGAAGGCCAGTGCAAGGTGTCCAGCCTGAGCGCTAGGAGAAATCGACATAGGTCTATGTCAGTGCTGTGAACCTTGGGGAGATTATTTCAGACAAGATCTGCTTCTTCCTGTCATCCCAGAAAACAAGAGACCTTTTGGTTTTCCTTTAAATTCTTATATACTTGTACTTGCATAGTCTCTGGAAGGTTGTACAAACTAATATAAGCCGTTACCTGCAGGTGCCCAGGTGGATGGGAAACACTTTTTAATACACCTCTTGCTAGCATTTGTAGCCCTTGATTTTTGAACCAAAATTGTTTTAATCAGTTCTAGAAGCCCACAGCACAGCCATTCCTGACAGCCCTCCTGGAGTCACAGGACTTTGGAAACTGATGTTCAGTATTAAGTTAATTCTTTGTACGTGCCATTTATACTCCTGTAATATTAGAGGTGGCCCCCATGGCTCACTCTGCCGTCTGCTGTGTTTCAGCCTTTCATCCGCTGTAGTTTACAGTGCAGGGACTTAGTTGACGAAGCAAAGAAGTTTCATCTGAGGCCTGAACTGCGAAGTCAAATGCAGGGACCCAGGACAAGGGCTCGTCTAGGTAAGTTAGCATCTTGGCTGAGTGAATCAAGGATATTTGCAGGCGGCGTGATATAGCGGAAAATACTTTCTGTACCAAGTGCAAAGACTGTTTCAGACCTGCTTTTTCTCTTCCATTAATTGGGTCATCTCGAACAAGTCATTTTCTACCCTGAGTGTTCTTTCCTATAACACAAAGACATCTTCCCTATCTGTTTCACATAACTGGAAAATTCTATGACATAGTGTGTGAAAGCTCTTTATATATTGTCGAGCATCTTGCAATGTAAGTTATAATTTTGTTTCCATATTTGGAGTCTGTGAATTAGCAGTTATTTTGAATGGCATGCAGTAAGTACTATACCCTCATCCCCCACATCTCTCTCCTTAGGTGTTTGTTCCAATCAAGGAGAGGGAAAATGGCCACATGGTTATGAGTGCAGGGAAGCAGAGAGGCTTGTGCAGTAATATCCAGTAGTTAAGGGCCTGGACTCTGGAGCCAGACTGTGGGTGCAGAGCTCAGTTTACCACTTCCTGGGTGTATTGACTTTGTCAGGAAAATTAACTTCTCTGCGCTCTTTGTTGCCTTCTCTATAAAATGGGGATCTGATCATAGCGCCCAGCTCCATAGTTGTCAAGACTAGACGAAGTATGTTTTCTAAAAGACATAGCACAGGTTTGAGCACATGATAGGTATTGTTGATACAGGTTAGCTGCTTTAGCATACTGACCTAGGTTCAGAGCTCAGCCCCAACAGTTACCCTCGGCCGGGTATCACTTTATCTGAGTCCATGCTTCTGCCTCTAGTAGGAGCTACTGCATTCTCACTACACTGGATTATTACGGAAAATAAGCGAGCTAATATCTAAGACGCCTAGCATTGTAGCTGGCTTGTAATCAGTACCGGATATTACTTCTCTCTCACTTCTGATTTCACTGTCCCAAGAAGCAAAAGCATTTTGTAGTTTACAAATTGACTCTATGTATGTAGTGGTTTTTCATTTTTATCATTCCTATTGTCACTCTTCACTGTGGACTCACACATGTCGTCAATGTAGAAATTTTACAAATTTTACAAATTTTATATAGAGGAACAAAAACTAAAGTCATGCATGATCCCACTGCCAGAGATACTGCCTTTTGTTTAAGGGGACTCCTAGAGAAGGAACCAGTGATAAATGTTCTGTTATTTCCTGCAGGATTACAAAACGTGACTTTTATTTCATGCTCTGTACAAAGATATATAATCAAATTGAGGTAGATTGAAGGGCCAAGTGTGAAAAAACGATGAAAATATTAGAAGAAATTATAGAAAAATAATTGTTTAAGTTCTGGGTAGGTGTGCACCCCTTTCTATTTTTAATTGTAAAATATATGTAACTTAAAATGTGTTATCCTTAACCATTTTGAAGTATATGCTTTCATGGCTTTAATTGTATACTCAGTGCGCATTGAAAAGCCTTCCTCTTCCTTCTGGTTTTCCCCTCTTCACCCAGGAACCTATGTAACTAAAACAATAAAACAGAAGATTTTATTGACTACATCAATTTTTTAAAAATTGTCAAAAGATACAGGCTGAGAGAAAATATACTCGAAGTGAATAACAAATGGTCAGCATTTCTTTTTTTTTTTTTTTAAGATTTATTTATTTGTTCATACAGAACTAACTAGGGTACAGGCCTGAGGCTCAGGGGTGGCGAGAGGCTTCATCAGAGACAGAGTGGGGAGCAGAACAGGCAGATTGGCGAAGTACACTGCTGAGGGGAGCAGCAGGCGGGTCAGGAGAGGTCTGCCGCACCATGTGGTCACCTCCGGGGCAGGCAGGAATTGAACTCATGCGGAAGTGGCTTTAGCTTCTCAGTGCTGTGCTTTAACCCGCTGCGCCACCAGGGAGGGCCCAGTCAGTATTTCTAACAATAAAAGAACCCATATATGTCCCAAGAGGAATAAAAAGTATAACCCCTAGAAGGTTGGCACAAGGCAGCACATGAAGAGAAATGTTAAGTGGCTAGTAAACATTGAAAAATATGCTTTAGGAGGAGGACTGGAAGGGAAGACTGGAACAAGATGTTTGTAAAAGTCTAAAATGGGCACACCCTTCATGTCCCCCCCTTTGGGAATCGATTCTGTAGAAGTAAAGATGTATGTATAAGAATATGAGCCATAAATTGCTAATATTGCCAGGAAAAAAACAGAATACAACTTAAAGTCAATCTGAAGGGGAGTGAATGGTGAACAGAATTATAGCACACTATCCTGTGACCAAAAAAAAGCATTGAAGCAGATTGAGTAGACAGAGACCTTTTCACTGAAAAATAAAGAGGCAAAATCTCCTCCATATGTGTAAATGTTTGCCAGCACATAAACCAAAGATGTATGCAAGGATACGTACTAAACCTTTAACAAGATTACTCCACGGGGCAAGGATTGAATGTTCATGTTTTAGTTGTGCACCTGTATATGAAGTCACCACTATAAGCATGTAGATACTTTTGTTCTTTAAGAAATGATAACAAGCATATGTATTTTGCATACCCTGTGAGCCAGTGATGTCGTAGAAAGAATCGGGCACTAGGTAAGATGTTTTACCTGCTTTCTCTCCCCGTTCAGTCAATTACTCCGCTGTTTGAGTTTGAACAAGTCCTTTAACTCTGTATTACTATTTCTAAACATTTTTTTTCTTCTTCTATATATTAATTCTTTTTTTTTCCAATATAAAAGAGCTATTTCTTTTTTGCTGAACCAAAATTGCCCCAGAGAGTCCACGGTAGCACTCACTAATTGAACGCCAAATTGAACTTAAGCCAGTGAGAATTTTTTGACCTAGCAAATCCAGAAGATTCTTTGGAGGTGCATTTCCTGCATTTCCCTGGACAGGCAGCAGAGGTCCTGCTTATTCAAAGAACTTTCCTATTACCCTGACCTTGAGAGACTCAAGTATGATTCAACATGCGCTCATAATTTTGAGGTTGTTTTTCAGAAGTTCTAGAAAACAAATTCTGCAACTCTTACTGACTAGAGTCCTAATTTAACATCTTGTCGGTGCCTTAGAAGTAAAGTGTTCCTGCCAACATGTCCTCTACCCATCCCTGTTCATTGAGTTTGCTAATGGATAATGACTCTTCTGCATACAGAAAGATATTAAACTTGTAGCTGAGTAAAAATAGCATGCTAAGTAAAGTATGGGGGTTTTGTTTTATTTATTCACCTTACCCATATTCGCTTACAGATAAAGTGGAAATTACTCTTACTGATTTTTAGCTGTCTTCTTTTGTGAGCTAAAAAAATAAATGCATATGGAAATGTAGGTCTCTGTTATTTTAGCAGCTGTGCAGTCTGCCTGCCTCTTCTTCTAACCACCCAGCGTGCCCACATATGCCTTCCCTGCACCCACTCTCTGCCCCTGCAAAAAGATAGTGACTGTGACACAGCCAAGATGCCTCCATTTTCTCACTGTGCTTTTCCAAGCCTTTCTTGTCAGATTTTTAGATGCATTTCCTTCATCATAAAAATAAAAATCTAATAAATAAGAAGGTTCTTTTTTACACATTAGATTGTTGGAATAGTGTGCCCAACTTTAAAGTCTTAGGAGTTCTTCCAGAGCAGAAACTTCCTAGGCACAAATGGAAGAAATCACAAAGGAAAAGATAGATGTGCCTGACTAAATAAAAATATTGCACATTATGAGACAAATCAACAAAATGGATTTGCTCCACACAACAAAGATTAAGCTCATTTCTATGTAAAAAGCTCATAAAAATACATGAGCAAAACACTAAAAACTCATGTATATATTTTGTGGAAGGGGAAGTACAGCTGGCTATAAAAAATAAGGGGAATACACCCTAATTCATTAGTCTTACAAGTGATAGAATACTAAAGCAATAAATGCAGTTTTGTTTGCCAAGTATCAAAGATCAAAACCAGTAATGTGTGCTCCAGCTCAAGTCCGTGTTCTTCATGCCAGCAACTCATCCATTTCTGTTTTAAGTAGATAATTGAGAAAAGTTTAATATGTAAGGATATTCATATATGGTTATTTATAATCAAAATTATGAACTCCTAAAATGCCTAAAAACATTACATTCATATATTTAAAGATTTGGTATCTTAGGAAAATGAAGTTAAAAAAAAGCAGGATATGGCCCTCCCTGGTGGCGCAGCAGGTTAAAGTACAGCACTAAGAAGCTTAAGCCACTTCC
>NW_004567119.1:38861592-38882973 GCF_000260355.1 Condylura cristata | reverse complement strand
CCATTGCACCACCAGGGAAGGCCTTCTGGAGTTTTAATGTTGCCTATAGAAATTTAAATTTCAGAAATTACGTTCTCAAGAGCTAACAATAATTTCCTATTCAGAGACTTGATATGAGTCTCCTATTTCAGATCATTTTTTTCCTGAAAATATTGCCACATGCAACAAGATAGCCTAGAATCTTTTCTAGTTATGCTACAAATGGTGACGTAACATATCCTTTCCTTTGTTCTCAGGAGCCAATGAAGTACTTTTGGTGGTTGGGGGCTTTGGAAGCCAGCAGTCTCCAATCGACGTGGTAGAGAAATATGACCCCAAAACTCAGGAGTGGAGCTTTTTGCCAGTAAGTTTTGTTCGAACCAGTCATGGGGAGAAGGCTGAAATGTTTCTAGTCCCTCATACTAGATTTTAACTAACGCAGCCCTAAAAGTGGAAGAGCCTACTAACAGCGTTCTGTGCTTACAGTTGTGTCATGCATGCACACAGTAACTAACTAGTAGTTATTGACTGTGCAGACTAGACTTCAGAACTTCCGGCGGTCCTCTGTCAAATTGAACTGCACTGGCAGCCGCTGATCAGTGCCTTCCCGAACTGTCTGCGTGACTTCCTGGTGCTCCAGGGAGCATGCACTATTAAATTGAAATTCAGTGTGAAATTGTGTTAAGTCAAACTCAGAATTTTATATCTTTTCCTTTGGCATCTCTTATTTCAGTGCTGAAAAGAGCAATCATAATTCTGAGAAAATACCGAAATCTTTTGTCCAATCCTCTTAACTTTTAGGGTCTTTGAATCCTGGTTCTTTGATTAGCAGTGTGGGAATATTCCCCACCCTCCACCCCCACTGGGTGGAAGGATGTGAGCCTCCTGCTTAGTCCAGTGCCTGTGGAATAGAAAGGAGTCAGCTACTGGATTATAGAATGACACTAAATCTTCTGGAAGCCTCAGAAGGAGGCAAATGTGCAGAAGACTTGGCACAGCAAGCAGGAGAGTGTTCATTCAGTAGATAGACCACAGGAGGCCACGTGAGCTTGGCAGACAAGTGAAGAAACAGAGGTGTGGAGATAGAAGTAGGAAGGAAGCAAAAGGTCAAAACCTAAGACTCACCTGACTGAAATGCATGTATCTCCTCCTTCCTCAATCCATAGAGCATCACTCGTAAGAGACGTTACGTGGCCTCAGTGTCCCTACATGACCGGATCTACGTCATTGGTGGCTATGATGGCCGTTCCCGCCTCAGTTCAGTGGAGTGTCTAGACTACACAGCTGATGAGGATGGGGTCTGGTATTCAGTAGCCCCTATGAATGTGCGGCGAGGCCTGGCTGGAGCGACCACCCTGGGAGGTAAGCTTGTTGAGGGTGCAGTTTCCGTTTTCCTGTGACCAGGTAAGATTCATGTCACTCCATTGTGTGGCAGGAGCATAAAAGATAGAGGACAGCAGTAAGGTCAAATACTCCTTTCTGCTTTCAAAAAAATCAGTGTTACCAAAGCAGTTCAATACTCACAGATATTCACTAGTTGACCATGAAGTTAGTATATCCAGTTCTGATGTGCTGAATGAGGAATTCGCACTAGTTGTTATTCCTTTAAACTTGAGCTAGTCTTTGGCTATTTTTGAATATTCCATTTTATTCCAGCCTTTTTGGCTGTCTTCTGTGCTGCTTTCCTTGGGAAACTTAATTGACTTATTCTACAAGAAACATTGTTTTTGCTCCCCAGCACTTGAAGGAGCTGTGGTGAGAAACCTCTCATTCTCTAACAGTCTGGATTTCTTCATTTTGTGCAGATATGATCTATGTCTCTGGAGGATTTGATGGAAGTAGGCGCCATACCAGTATGGAGCGCTATGACCCCAACATTGACCAGTGGAGCATGCTGGGAGACATGCAGACAGCGCGGGAAGGCGCTGGGCTGGTGGTGGCGAGTGGCGTGATCTATTGTCTAGGTATTCAGTCTGGGAGAAAGAGAATGGAAGATTTCGTGGGTGGGGACCCCCTTTTAACCAAAATCAACTTCACAGACTTCCTTTGGTGAAGACCCTGGTCTGCCCTAATATATTTTTCATTAACTGGGGTTATCTTTTTGTGGAAACAGAAAATAGTACTATCAGATTTGTTTGGGGTGTTGGCACTCTTGACAGAGGGATGAAATTAAATGAGTTGAAGCACACAGAGAAAGGCGGACTGGCCATGAGGATTTACCAGCCATTCTGGTATGGTCTCTATTTTGTCTTTCAGGAGGATATGATGGCTTGAATATCTTAAATTCAGTTGAGAAATATGATCCCCATACAGGACACTGGACTAACGTCACACCAATGACCACCAAGCGCTCAGGTAAGACCAGACATGACGTTTCTGAAGGAGGACACAGCAGTGCCGTCAGCGCTCACATCCGCCTCTGTGCAGCCTCAGGACAGGCTCTCAGCTAGTCAGAGTGGTGTTTCCTTCCTCACTGCAGACTGTTATGTAAGACTACAGGCTTAAGTCAGATTCATTCCTGCGCCATTCCATGATCATCTGCTGGCCTAGATTTTTCTGGGCCTGTCTATAGACAGGCCCTAACTATAGACTTAATGTCTGTCAAACTGTGGGCTTCAATCAGATTCCATTCTCCTTTTGCCTCGATTTTTTTCTAAATAGTGAGGATAAAAACCACTTAAATTTTCAACCAGAATATAAGTCTTGTTTTATTTGTTTTTTTTGTTTTTTTAGGTTTTTATTCCTTCCCTGCATCCTGTAATATCTAGTATATTTTTGAATAGGTGCTCTACATGTTAAATGAATGTTTGTTGAATAACATCTGTAGCATGCAAGCACAGAAGAGCAGCTGTGTCCCTTCACGGACTGCTGCTCAGTGGAGTACGCTGGGGTGTGAGAGCTGAGAGCAGAGGAAGCACTGGGTTACCCTGTGACTCCCTCTGGTAACAGCTGCGCCAGAACCGTGATCACAACTCCTTTCCTTCCTTCCTTCTTATGTTGCCTTCTTTTTTCTACTTCTGTTTTTCCTCCTAATAAAAAAGGCGGGGCTCTGAATTAATGGAAATGAAAACCATTTCAAATTAACTTTTCTCATTTCAAATCCTGACCACAGAGTTCACAGATGTGATAACCTGTGCTGGGCTCAATTTTTCTAGGCCTGTCTGGCCCCAGTCCACATTCCTCAGCTACCCTAGAATTCGTAGCCATCAGCAACCATGCTTTGTCCCTAGAATTCAGCTCCTAAGCCTAGTAGTATTCACTTGCTATATCCTTTTCCCCTAGGTGCGGGAGTAGCCCTGCTGAATGACCATATTTATGTGGTGGGGGGATTTGATGGTACAGCCCACCTTTCTTCCGTTGAAGCTTACAACATTCGCACCGATTCCTGGACAACTGTCACTAGTATGACCACCCCACGATGCTATGTAGGGGCCACAGTGCTCCGGGGAAGACTCTACGCAATTGCAGGGTGAGGATTTGGAACCAGGCCAGTGAGAGCTATCCAGGGCAGTGTGATCCAGTCTGTTTTGTTTTGTTTTGTTTTTAAAGATTTATTTGTGCATACAGAACTGGGGTATAGGCCAGAGGTATGGGGGGCTGAGAGGATTCACCAGTGACAAAGTAGGGAGCAGAACAGGCCAACTGATGAAGTACCCTGCTGAGGAGAGCACCAGGCGTGTCAGGAGAGGTCTGCCATGCCATGTGGGTCACCTCTGGGGCAGGGATTGAACTCATGCTGAAGTGGCCCTAGCTTCTTAGTGCTGTGCTTTAACCTGCTGCACCCCCAGGGAGGGCCCTCAGTCTGTATTTTTGATGGAGGTGGGGTTTGGTTGGTGGAGACATGTCCAGTGGCAGCTTTAATATAGGTCTTGTGTGGAAAGGAATGGACAGCTCACACTCTTCTTTTGCTTCTTCATCACTCAGATATGATGGGAATTCTCTGCTGAGTAGCATTGAGTGCTATGACCCGATCATCGACAGCTGGGAAGTAGTGACATCCATGGGGACCCAGCGCTGTGATGCTGGCGTGTGTGTTCTCCGGGAGAAGTGACCGTTACTGGAGCACCATCCAGAGCTAGTGACCAGTCCAAGGGGCAGTTTGCGAGAGAATCAAGGATCCTTTCCAGAATGTCTATTTCTCACTGTGCGCACAGGGAGATTACAGGCACCAGTGCAGTTATGATTGTACTTTTTTAACGCACATTCCCCCTCGCACTAGTCCCCGAGGAGGGTGGGTAGGACGCACAAGGGAAGAAAAATCACAACTGGCTGGTTGTCGGAGATGAGACCATCGCTCCTTCTCATCCAGGGAGCGCTTATTTGTCATTTCTAACTTACCATGTGCTTGGGAGAAGATATACCCACATAAATATGTTTGTTGAGCCTCACAATGCAGAGAATTAAGGTGAGTATGGCCTACTAAGTGGGCAGTATTCAGCCTAGATGATTAGAAAGATGCCAACTTGAGTGGGCTTGGTGAAACCCAAGCCTCCTGCTTTTCAGGATCAAATGTCTTTCTAAGGTAATAAGGGCAGCACAGTTCCACTCTAGAGGGAGACAAAGAAAGAGCCCTGGCTAACCCTTGGGGGCCAACGAAGAGCTCTCTCTGACACTTCTGGGGGGTAGGATTTCCATATCAGAACTGAAGTGGAGTAAGTGAAGTAAATTGACTTTGATGGAAGGCGAGTAAACCTACAATCCCACTGAGGTGTGGCCTGGAAGACTGAGAAGAATGTGTTGTTTGAAGCGCTTTTTATTTCCCCATGGTCTTTGTAAAGCAGAATGTGCATCTTGGCACCGGAGACTGCGAGAGAATAAGAGCGTGAACAAATCTTGAAGTGAATGGAGGGGGAATAAGTGTGGGAGTTCACGATGCCTGGGGACAAACTAGAAGTACCTGTGATTTTGCAGTCGTCTTACTCCCTACCGGGGTTCATCCTTCCATGCCAAGGTTAACCTTGAGTGAGTACAAGACTGTCTGTCTTTGTCGAATCAAATACTACTACACTCTTAGGCGATCACACTATTTATTTGGGGGTGGGGTACGGTAGCAGCAGCCTGAAGCTCAGCTACCAGATTATTGCCCAATTCTTTCAAGGGCACACTTCTGCTAAGGAGTGGTTTATACTGCTGTTTGGTACATTTAGTCTTTTTCCTACTCTAAGGTTCCCTTACCTGTCTTTAGAGTGGATTTTATATTCATCCTAGGACAGAATAATCAAGGATAACCAAAATTCTTTTGTCAGTTCCAGTAACTCCTATCACTGAGGTATTTTTGAGCTCCTCTGTGGTAGGGAGTGAACTTCTTACTTTTGAGTATTGGGAGTGTGGGAACGTGGTAATCCAGAGAAGGATGTTCTTTTCCTTTGCTCTGAAATTCCATTTTTCTTGAGTTGTATTGATCTAAAGAGTTCATTTCCTTTGTATTTTTTTAAGAAAATATTAAAAATCAACTGTGTCAAATGCCTATGAGTGTTCGTGGCTAACCAGCACTGACTTCAGCAGGTGTTTTGGGAAACCAGGCACGGAAATCAACTGTGCGTTTGCAAAGTAACTCTGCTATTTCTTAGGCTCAGGTAAGAGGCAGCTGCTTTGCCACTGCAAGGATGCTGGTCCGTAAAATTTTATCCAAACTTTCCTTGTCATTGGCCCTACACACCTGCACTTAGAGTTCACCTGAAAACTAGGGAATAAGATGCTATGTTGCGTTTTAAGAATTTCAGTTACCCCAGGCCTTTTGTGTGTGTGCTCTGATTTACGGTGTGTGATATAAATGACTATGCAGAAGGCCTGCAAAACTGCAGAAATTCCAGAGCAAAGGAGAGCGAGAGCTACACAAAGAAGCTATTTTGGATGGATGTGCTGCTGGTTAAACCACGGCTTTGAAACCTGTGGCGCATTCTGTCTCAGGAGAGATCCAGGAGAAGTTGAATGGGAGGGCAGAGGTAGAACAAAGAACTGATGGCTTCCAAACGATCTTCAGTGCTAACTTTTCTGTGTTTCAGCCTCAATTCCCAAATGTTCTTATGGGGCAGCGATAACAATATTCTGCAAAAAATATCAACACTTTCCTTTCATAGGCCCATGTACATATACAGAGGTATCGCATAGCAATTTTTTTTCTTTTTTTTTCCCCTCTCTGAATTGATTACCACCCACTTTTAATTATTTTAAGCCTCCAAAAGTGATTTATCTTATGTCACCTACATCACAGTACAGATATCCAATTAGTTTCTAGTTCAAATCAATTTTATCTCTCACTGTTCAAAGCCCATTCCTATACCTTTATTCCTTCTACTCCCAGTTAGTTTAGACCTCATCCCTTGCATAACTCGGAATAATGGTCTCCCAATGATCTTCTCCCTATTTTCCTATCTTGCAATCTAGCCCCTGCATTTTGCCATCAGTTGGTTTTCTAAACTCAGGCAAGATCATTCCTATACCTAACCTTCAACCTTCAACAAATACTAATACTGAGCAGTTATTTTTGGCCTAAAATCCCATAGATTCCCATTGCCTATACTATGAAGTTCTAATTACCTAATGAGACAACACAACAGTGATGATGTGGGCCCATTCTACATTCCTGATATTATCTTCCTGACTTCTGTCTGAAATATCTAGCTTTCCTGATAAAATCCTACTCACCTTTAAATACCTAAGCCAAACATCATCTGGGTAAATGACATGTAACTTGTAGAGAGAACCACTGTCTAATTCAGTCTTCTACTTAACTTTTTCCCATGAGTTGTCCTTATATATGGGTCATTGAATATGAGTCTTGCTGTTTAGATTAAGTTCTCAAATGCCAACACCTGTAGCATTCCCAAGGTTTAATATGGTCACTAATATAGTTACTTAATGTTGAATTAATGGACAAAAGACAAAGCACGGTGGGTACATTAATGAAGTGACTTAATTCTTCGTATTCTGCTTTCCCTACACGTTTCAGGGAATCCATGATGTTGCACTATAATAAACAGGAGTACTAAAGACTAATCAGATGGAATGAGAACTTTTAGTGTAATGACGGGGATCAGCAGTGTCAAAACTTTGCTTGAATGAAGCCTAGAAAGCAGCATTTATCTTCCTTATGTTCAGGGGAATACCGAATGGGACAACCGCTAAGGAAACTGGGATGATTCAATTAGTTTCTAAAGCACTCCAACACAATAGTTTGCCACACACTATGACTAGAACTGAGCCCCAAAATGAAAGCGTCCAGGTTTTGTTTTTTTTTCCAACGCTAAAAAAAAATAGGTACTGTTCCTCTAAGTAGTCTCCTATAGAACAATCCAATGTGGTTAAAACTTGCCGCTGGAGAGTCCAATGGAGGTTGTCCCCTTATTGCCCCGGGTAAATCCCATTCATGAGAAATTAAAATCTCATCCTAAAGAATTAAGGTCATCTTTAATGACTTATTTGTTCAAGTCTTACTCCATAAATTCAGTGCCCAGGTTAGTCTGGAGAGGATTTGTCACGTCCTAGGAAGTGACCCTGTCACAAAGCCAAGCTGACACCTGGTCACTCAGAGCCGGCCACGAATGAGGGCGCTTGCGCAGTAGAGCCCGGAGCCGGGGAAGCGGACGCCTGCGCAGAAAGGGAGTGGCCGTCCGCTCCCCGCCCTGCGAGCCGCGCCAGCGCAGTTGGGGAAAGACCGAGCGGCGCTGCGCCTGCGCGCTGGTGGCCGAGGCGGCGGTGGCGGCGGCGGCGATGGAACCTACCGAGCAGCTGAACGAGTTAGTGTCAGCCGAGGGCCGAAACCGGAAGGCGGTGCTGTGCCAGCGCTGCGGCTCGCGGGTGCTGCAGCCAGGGACCGCTCTCTTCTCCCGCCGGCAGGTAGGGACGCAGGCTGGCGGCGGTTTACACCTTGCACGCTCCCCCGGAGGCCGAGGTGGTGGGAGTCTGGGTCCCGCGCGGTCTCCGGAGACCTCGCCCCCCGCTGCGGCCAGAGCGTCGCGCCTCGAGGCTCCCGGCGAGGCCCCGCACCCGGGCCGCCCGCGGGGACCGGCCGCGTCCGGGATCGCCGCGCTGAGCCCCGCCCTGCCCCGGACCCCCGGGCGCGAGAGGCCGCTGCCCCGCGCGCCCAGGGAGGGAAACGCCGGAGCCCGCACGCTGCCCCGGGTGGGTGTCCGCGCCCTCCCCCCGCAGGTCGGCCTTTTGCTCCGCGCGACTGAGTTGCCGGAGGGCGCTAGGGCGAAGTTGCTTCTGGGCCCCCAGCCACCCGCACCCACCTCCTGCAATGTAGTTGCTCTCCCGATCGATCGACTGAACCCAGCTTCCCAAATGCATCGTATTTCAAGGGGGCTGCATGCCCAAAGTCCTGAAAATCAAGCAAGACTTCATTTTATTTTCTCCAGGTTAGGAATTTTTATACCCTTCATACCACCATCACCCCAAGTGAGAAAGTTGGGAGATTTTATTTTTACATGATGCGCCCACAGAAAGTGCAGAGTGTAATCGCATTCCAACCATGCGATCACTCAAAATTTTATTTCTAAAATTATGTCCTGCTCTCAGGGTAACTAGGTTTCAAGGCCAGAGGCACAAACGTTCAGGCATCAGCAGGGTGCTACTGGCATCTAGTGGGTAGAAGCCAGGGGTGCTGCCGAGCTTTCTCCAGGCACCCATAGTCACCCGCTTCCAACTCCCCGGCGGGAGATTGCCCACCACAGCAGCGCGTCACTGGTGCCAGGATTGAGAATCGTGGCCTCAAGGCTGCAGAGTACACTTGTCTGTAACCTCACTTGGCCTGATAAAATTATTTGGTGTTTCTTCATGCCCCTAGACAGACTGTGGCACCCTGTGATATATCTACTTCTCAATCTCCTACTCTTGGACTGTGCAGAGTTAGAGTCTAGTAAATATTTGGGCTTGAGTCAGTGAACAAGCTGCCCGGTGAAAAGACGGGTGTGCCCAGGTATTCTCTGGGCACCATTACTCCCCTATTTGCGAAGCTTGTGTTCCTGTTCTTTTGGTTTGGTTTCCCATGTGAAATGCTCATATGCTTGAACTGGTTACTTCTCAAAATCTTAAAATAAAACTTTGTGGGTCTCTCCCTGGTGGTGCAACGGGTTAAATCGCAGCACTAGGAAGCACTCAGAAGCCACTGAGCCCTGAGTTTGATCCCCGGCCAGGGAGCTGACTCACATGGTATGGCAGACCTCTCCTGTCTCCCCCGCTGCTCCCTCAGCAGTGTATTTCAGTTAGTCTGCCTGCTCTGCTCCCCACTCTGTCTCTGGTGAATCCTGTCACCACCCCTACACCTCTGGCCTGTACCCCAGTTCTGTATATATAAATAAATAAATCTTTTTTAAAAGTTGGTGAAACTATATAGAACTACACAAACACACACATGAGTAAAAGTAAGTGGGAAATCTTAACAAAATCAGTGGATTACATCAATGTCCGTTTACTGGATGTGATGTTATACTACAGTTTGTTTGTTTTTAAATTTATTTATGTATCCAGAGCTGGGCAACAGGCCAGAGGTACAGAGACGGCAAGAGGCTTCACCAAAGACAGAGTGGGGAGCAGAACAGGCAGGTTGATAGAAGTACACTGCTGAGGGGAGCAGCGGGCGGAGACAGGAGAGGTCTGCTGCGCCATGTGGGTCACCTTCTTGGCCTGTAATCGGACTCTTGCTACAGTGGCTGTGATAGCTTCTTGCTACAGTGCTGTGATTTAATCCGTGGAGGACCCGTATTCCAGTTTTGTAAGAGGTTACCATTGAGGGGAAGTGAAGAAAGGGTCCATGTTACTTCTTAGTGTAGAAATAATCGTTACACATCTGTATCTGTTGGGGTTTTTTTGTATGTAAAGCTACAATTATCTCAAATTTCCCATTAAAAAAATCAGGTCATGGCCCTCCCTGGTGGCGCATGAGTTCGATCCCCGCCTGCCCCGGAGGTGACCACATGGCATGGCAGACCTCTCCTGACCTGCCCACTGCTTCTGTCACCAGTTTACTTGTCAGTCAGCCTGTTCTGCTCCCCACTCTGTCTCTGGTGAATCCTCTCACCGTCCCTGTACCTCTGGCCTGTACCCCAGTTCTGTATCCATAAATAAATAAATCTTTAAAAAAAAAAATCAGGTCATTATGCTAAGTGAAATAAGCCAGTAACAAAAAGACAATCACTGTAGAATTCCACTGACACATCCCTAGTATAGTGAGACTCACAGAGGCAGAAGTGGAACGGGATTGCTGGCTCTGAGGAGGCGCAGCAGAAGGAGTTAGTGTGTAATGGGATGGAGTTTGCACTTGGGAGGCTGAGACACCTCTGGAGAGGAATGCATTGCTACACAGCACCAGGAATGCCACTGAACTGTACCCTGAAAAATTCTTTAGTTTTTAAAATTATTTAACGCTTTGTCTCACAATAAAAAAGTCAGAATCAAATGGAACATGCACTTCAGCTCTGTTAGGCAGTGTTGATCAAATTGTCTTTTGCAGCATAAGAAAACCACCCCAAAATGGAGACTTCAAACATTAACAGTTATTCTATTGATAAATGTGAGGTCTTTCCATGTGACAGCAGAGAAGAGTCCTTTCCAAAGCCATTTGATTCACCTGTCCCTGCGGACTGGGACGGTTCAAACCCTTGAGCACTGGACCAGGCCTGACGTCCACCTGATGTCCCTGTGTGGTGGCCTCAGAGACACTGAAAGCTTCCAGATTGATGTGCCAAGAGCAACCAACACAAGTGGCACAGCCTCTCCCGGCCTAGCTCATGGCTTCCCTGCGGCCGTCACAGTGCCCTGCCTAGGCCCAGGAAGTCAGGCCGCCGGCCCAGTGCTTGGTGCCAGGATTGTCAGAGAAAGTGTGGATGTCTTAAACCACCACAGGTACTTGCAAAAGAGGGAACATATCCCATAAAGGTTAACAGAAGTTTCCTCTGTCCTGTAACAGTTTTTGCTTTCATCTTGTAGCATCTTGCCAAGCTTTCTGTAATAGAAATATATTTCTATTTACAAAGTAAAAAGAAATATTTCATTGTCAAAGGGTGCCATTAACAGTTGTTGAAAGGCAAAGGCGGTCTGCTAGGACCTCGGCATCCCACTGGGCTGTGTTCCTAGCTCCTGGGGAGCTGTCTGGGATCAGGGCCACTGGCTGGGGGCCTGACAACAAAGTGAGCCCATTTGTTGAGGGATCTAACTGGCAACTCTGGCCCCTAAAATTAGAAAATTAGATACTGACTTCTCTCTCTCTCTTTCATTTTTTTTAACTTAAAGATTATTTTTATTTATTCAAACAGAACTGGGGTACAGGCCAGAGATGCGGTGGGTGAGAGGCTTCACCAGAGACAGAGTGGGGAGCAGAACAGGCTGACTGACAAGTACACTGCTGAGGGGAGCAGTGGGCGGGTCAGGAGAGATCTGCCACACCATGTGGGTCACCTCCGGGGCAGGAATCGAACACATGCTGAAGTCGCTTTAGGTTCATTGTGTTGTGTTTTAACCAGGGAGGGCCTGTTTATTTTTTTTTTTTTTTAATTTATTTATACATACAGAACTGGGGTACAGGCCATGTGGGTTACCTCCAGGCCGGGAATCAAACTCACCCTGAAGTGGCTGCGGCTGGCTTGCATTGCTGCATCCTAACCTGTTGCACCACCAGGGAAGACCAAAGCTGTTGTATTTTATTGGAATTGGAAGATACATTAAAAATGTGGCATGAAGTGGGTAATAAGTGTAAGGGGGTAGCCCTGATGGTGAAGAGCCGAGGGTTGACAGGCTTGGCAGGCACAGTGTATTTTGTGCAACTCAAGTATATAAACCAGCCATATGGAAAAAATTAAAGGGGATGTGTTTGTGTTTGTGTATCCAAATTCTAGAATTGGATCTTCCTTTTTTTTTTTTTTAAAGATTGATTTATTTATGCATACAAGAATGGGGATACAGGCCAGAGGTGCAGGGGGTCAGAGTGTTCACCTGAAACAGAGTGGGAAGCAGCGGGTGAGACAGGAGAGGTCTGCTGCGCCGTGTGGGTCAGCTCCCTGGCCGGGGATCAAACTCATGCTGCAGTGGCTGCAGACAGCTTCATACTGCTGAGATTTAACCCATTGCGCCATCAGGGAGGGCCCTAAAATGTTCTTTTTATAAGATAAATCCAGTGTATGCCTAGCAGTGATGGTTTGGATCAAAGCCACGTTCCTCATTCTTGTAAGTCCCTGCTCTGTCGGTTACTGTTTAAGCTCTGGGGGTTTGGTGACAAACAAGACACTAGAGTTCCTGGCCCTCGGGAGCTTGCATTTTAGTAGAAAGGAGGCATGGGAAGTATGTAATCCAGTAAATTAATGAGGCAGTTTTAAATTAATGAGGCAGTTTCAGAGAGTAAGTAATAAGTAAAAAAAGGGTGAGAGTGGCATGAGGAAACTCTGGGGGGTGATGATTACTCTTGTCTTAACGACGGTGCTGGTTGTGTGTACGTGTGCCCTAATGTGTCAGATTGCACACTTTAAATGTGTGCAGTTTATGTGCCACTCATAATGGCAGCTGTTTTCAAGTAAAATACAGTGGGTGGTAGGTGAGTGAAGACCCCCTAAGGAGCTGATTGTCCGTGTACATCTGAGTTGAGTGTCAAGTGAGAGCAGAGCAGACTTAGCTGCCTGAGGAACGCAACGAGCCCCGCGGCACTTTGAGCAGAGGGCCAGAGGGCCATGGCCGGCTTTACCTCACGTAGGGAGGGCCTGGTTACCAGAGGCCCGCCTTCACGGCCTCAGGAGTGAGGGTGGGGAACAGAGGCAGCACCCTTGTCTGTAAGAAACTCGTCTCCTCTCTCTTTTCATCCCACTAGGAAGCGGGGCAGAGTTCAAGTACAATGGGCGGGTGATGTGACTGGGCCGGTTCAGCCTCTGCATTCTTGATGTTCTCTTCCATTGCAGCTTTTCCTTCCCTCCATGAGAAAGAAGCCAGCCCTGGCTGACAGCAGCAATCCTGACGGCGACCTCCTCCAGGAACACTGGCTGGTTGACGACATGTTCATCTTTGAGAACGTGGGCTTCACCAAGGACGTGGGCAACGTCAAGTTCCTGGTCTGCGCAGACTGTGAAATCGGACCCATTGGCTGGCATTGCCTAGATGACAAGAACAGTTTCTATGTGGCCTTGGAACGGGTTTCCCATGAGTAACTGAGGGGAGGGGGACTCACTCCACCCCCCCACCCCAACTATAAAAGCTACTCCCCACAAGGACTGGCATTTGACCTGGTCTGACTGTTCCACTGCTGCCTTTTGTGTGCTGAGTAAGGGATGCCTGCGGGAGGGCCAGCCCGGCCGCCTGGCCACACGTGCATGCCTCCTGCTAGTCCCGTTCCACTGCAACATCTCATCTCCTTTCCCCCCCCGTCAGGACGCTGGGCTACTTCTACAGATCTGCTCTCACCCCTGGCCTTCTGCTGGGGCTCTCTGTATTACCCAGAGGCTCCCGTATCTTGCTCTGGAAAAGCAGTAGTCAGCCCTCAGGGCTCAAACTTCAGCAGCACATGGCAAAAGGTACATGTGCGCTGAGAGCGGAGACGCCATGCGCATCACCGAGGAAAGTTTGCAAGTCTGAGAGTGACTGTTGTGTGGCTCCCTTTGGTTCATTATTTTTAAAAGTAAAGCATTTACAAATTTTAGCCTTAAAACTACTAATCAGAAGCACATTACTTTGGACATACCTGTGTACCATGAAGGAAAGTCCCTGCTTTACATCAGTAGGGGCTGTTTGTTGTAAAGGTGAACTTGGTCTCCTTTCCCTTTAAGTCTTGATGTGGATTCTCTTGCTGTTAGGTCTTCACTGGCCACTCTAAGAAAAACCCAGCCCTGAATTCCCCAGGAAGACGTGGCGTCAGGGTGGAGGATGGGGATATGGGTGGATAGGCTTTGCCTATGTGAGTTTATAGGCGTGTCTGAGCTGGGCCAGTAAGTGCCCCTCAACAGTGTCATCTGCTGAACCTTCTGGACACAGTCCTCACAGACTTTCGCTTCAGGTGTTATCTCTAACAACCCAGAGTTCAAATTTTCCATCTAGATGCCTGAATTTCTATAACTGTGGGGATACTGTAACAATCAGATGTTAGCAAACTTGTTTAACCTCCAGTACGATCGTCAGTCCTGTCATTGTTCATCATCTGAAGCATCTCTGTAACTGGGTTTCAGGTATCCCCCGGCAGCCCTACCTCTAAGATTCGGGAAACCTAGAATTAAAATAAGGACTCAATAGCGACCTTACTATCTGTAGTCCATTCCTTTGCTTCTGTTGTCTGGTGGCTTCCTCCTTTTTTCTCCCCAAAACTTATTCTAAGGGTATCCCAAATAAAGAACAGGCCTTGGGTAACTAACCTCCTCCCCTAGAAAGGTGCTTATGACCCATTGGGAGCCTGAATGAGCCCTTGTTGAAAATGAGATGACTTTTCCAGACAGATCCTCAACTGTGAATGTGATTGTGCTACTTGCAGAAAAACAGCTGTGAGAATTATCTGCTCAGGTCAGAAGGAACAAAACCAAATAAATAGTTGTCTCTAGGGGCATGTGGCCCCTCACATCACAAGCCAAAACCTAGACAAAGCAGTGTTTTTTAAACTAGACTTTGACTTGTTCGTTTCTAAGCACAGAAACCGTACATATTCATTGTAGGTAAATGTGAACTGAATATCAAGTTTTTCAAAATCACTCTACCATCCACAGTCGGCCAATGGTAATTCGGATCCTTCTCAAAAAAAGTATGGTTTTAAAAAGACCACTGTGAATTCAGAGTGTACCCCTCTATAACTTGATTTTTCCAATTAGCAACACTCTTGACTTCCCATGTCCACTCTGACCCCATTGTTTGTGGAATGACGTCATAGCTCTGTGCGATCATACAAGTTAAGCCACTATTATTAGCTTGTCTCTAGTTTCTTACAAAGTGATTTAACCTTATAGTGATTTAACCTTATAGTTAAATCTGTACCCACATTCTTAATTATATCCTTGGCATACATTTTAGAAGTGGAATTGCAAGCTACACACGTTTTCAAGATTCGGTCTATCGCTACCCATTCCTCTAAAATAGCTGTACTGACGTAGCTGCCTGCAGCCGTGTAAAAGCGCTCTCTGTTCTCGGGTCCCGTACTAGCTCTGGGTCCTTGTTAAGAATATGTTGTCACCTTAATAGGGAAAAAACCTTATTGTCTTCATTTGCATTTATTTTATTTTAATGAAAATTTTGTATACTTATTGGTCATTTGTATTTCTTTTTTTGGTTGAGAATTGCCAAACATTCTTGCTCCTATAGCCAAAGATAACAGGCTGTTAAACTGTCTTTTCAGTTTGGTGTGAAAGAAAGAAAGGCATTTCAACAGTGGAGATTAGGGCCTCCCTGGTGGCGGAGGGGTTGTCGGGGCACTGTCAGTACTAAGGCCCGCGTTCAGTCCCTGGCCAAGATGCTGTTCCACACAGGGCCCAGCAGACCTCTCCTGTCTACCCACTGCTCCCTACTGTTTCTGGTGAATCTTCCTACCCCTGCACCTCTGGTCTACAACCCTGTTCTTTTACACACAGTGGGGGGGGGGGGGGGATGCGGGGAGGGACAAGCAGTGGAGAGCAGATTCTTGTATGTCCCTGAGAAGAATGTGTAATTTGAAAAAGAGGATACCTGCTGAAGCTTGCGCCTCAGGGTTTATCTTGAAGTTGTGAACTAATGAACCAATTAATTGTCTGCTATAAAGTGAGAATGTTGTGTCTTTGTGCCCCTCACACATAGCAGGCACTAGGTCAAGGCCTGCGAGTCTGGGAGCCGTGACTCGCCATGACATCCAGAGGGAACTGGGGCTTGCTTCTCTGACTGCAAACCGCCGTTCTTGCTGGGGACAGCAGGTGGTCTTTCCAAAGCCTAATAATTTCTACAGAATTCTTTTTAAACACAGGACTGCACATGGCAGTGGTGTACCCACGTCTTACGTAGTGCTAAAATGCCATGCGTGAGGCTACTCAAGCTCACTCTGACATGACTAATGAGAACTGCTCCTGGGAATGGTGGGAAGGTAATTTGGACTGAACTTTACACAGAGGGCAGCTAGAAAGATGGAATGAAATGTCTTTAAAATCTAAAGGAATCCTTTTGCAGCAATATGGATGGAGCTGGAAGGGATCGTGTTTAGTGAAATAAGCCAGAAAGAAAAAGAAAAATAGCGGATGGTTTCACTCATAGCAGGAACATAAAGGAACGGGGGGGAGATAATAATAATGAACAACTATATACCAGAGACATTTTATGGGGTGGAGTGGGGAATGGGATCAAAAATGGAGGGGAGGAGTGCACAGGACTATGGTGATGGCACATGGGTGAATTGGTGATGGGAAGCCCACGGGGATTACAGCTGAGATGGAAGAAAAAGGCAAAAAATGATGTAAAAATAATAATACAAATCCAAAGGCATCACAGACTCTCAAGAGTTGCAAGAATTACTATGCCACACCCCTGGGAGCGTGCCACACCCACACTCCTTGGGGACACTCGCTTGCAGGAGACTGTTCGGAAGGAGACTGGTCAGTGACAGGCTTCCTGGAGTGGGGGATGGGGCCTGTGACCAGGATGAAACCTGGTGATGGCTCTCACTTTGGATTGAGGTGCTCAGTCCTCTACAGCACAGAAATAAGGGCGAGCCAGAAGTGGGAAAGGGCCTCTCGGGATTGCAGCTCGACTTCCAATTATCTCAGTCCTTGAAGTTAAATTTAGGTGATCCCAAAATGGCAACTTTCCCAAATCTCTGGCATAAGCAAATAAAAACCCTCTCTGGAGGAATTTAAAATAAGTGAAATGCTGTATCATTTGAATAGAACTAATTTAAAATAGTTCATGAAGATGTTTTAAAGTGAAGTTAGGGATTAGAATGACTTTTATGATGCAGAAGTAATGGGTTAAAAATTAGTGGTGACCCTACCTGGTGGTACAGTGGTTAAAGCGCAGCGTTGCAAGCTAGCTGCAGTTGCTTTGGTGAGAATTCAATCCCCGTCACGGAGGTGACCCACATGGCACAGCAGGCCTCTCCTGACCCGCCCGCTGCTCCCCTCAGCAGTATACTTTGTCCACCTGCCTGTTCTGCTCCCCGCTCTGTCTCTGGTGAATCCTCTCACTGCCCTTGCACCTCTGACTTGTATCCCAGTTCTATATGAATAAAAAAATCTTTAAAAAAAAAAAAAAGATTGGAGTGGTACCACACTTCTCTCCAGTGCCTTCTGACAAGAAGAAAGGTGCAGGATGGTGCAGAAAATAGGTGAGTACGCCCTCATTGGGTTAATTCTTCAGATTTAAAGAAATAAGGATGCTTACTGGTGCCAACCTTTGTGACCAAGGTTTCCTTGTGACTGGAGAATTGAGTTCCTGGAACAGATGCATGAATGTCAGAATTTAGGGGTAATGTCACCAAATTCACTTCTAGTCAGGTGACGCTTCAACGCATTTTGACTATGGGCGTTTGAACATTCAAATATTTTCAGTTCCTTAAAGGGCTGTGTGAAAACTGTGTCTCCAATGGCCCTGTAGTTGAGATCAGACTTATCTGGGAGAGAAAAGGCAGAGGAAAAGTTAGGAAAGAAGTTTAAATAAGGGGCCTCCCTGGTGGTGCAAGGGGTTAAAGCACAGCACTATGAAGCTCTCCACAGCCACTATAGAGTTCGTCCTGGCCAGGGAGCTGACCCACATGGCACAGCAGACCTCTCCTGTCTTGCCCACTGCTCCCCTCAGCAGTGTATTTTAGTATATCTGCCTGTTCTCTTCCCCACTCTGTCTCTGGTGAATCTTCTCACACCACCAACGTACCTCTGGCCTGTATCCTAGTTGTTCATGTATGCATAAATTAATAAATCTTGAAATTAAATCTAAATTGGAAGCAGCCTAGATAATAGAAATAAAGCCAAATACCTTCTAAGATTACTAAGTTTACTTGGTGTCATATAAAGAAGCATTATCAAGAGAAGAGGGTTGTGGAATTTCCCCTGGTAACTCTATGGATGTCACTGTTTCAGATAATTTATAATTGCTGGGTTAGACTTGGTTCCACTCAGTAAATGGATGGAATGACGTTTTCACTGACTGACTCCACAAGCAGCTGAATGCCTAATGGGAGGCACAGAAGGGGTGTTGACAGTGACTTTTTGAGTCTATTACCAGGTAGCTTCATTTAGTCATCAATATGCCCGCCTACGGTAGGATGCAACATTCCAGTTGCTTTGCTTGTGGCACTGACACTCACTGTCTCTGCTTCCTAGACACAAGTGTTTCTGCAGCTCCTGCTAGCGCTCACCCACACACTCCTCGCCGAATCCCTTGGGCAGAAGCATCCATGTGAGAGCTGACAGCCTTGTAATACGGTGGGTGAAACCCAAAGAATAGCTTCAGTTGGAGTTAACTTTGGATTTAAATCACCTCAGCCACAGGGCTTCCTTCAAAATCCTCCAAGACACTTGGAATGACAGGGCAAGAGTCTGATGGAAAACCAGGTGCAGGAATCCAGGGGGCAGCTTTGGGCATAAGTATGTAACAGGGGGGGGTCCCCAGGAAGAGGGGAAGTTCCAGGTTCCCTGCCCCACCAAGAAGGAAGGTGGAGCTGAGCAGTGAAGAGATGAATCTGGAGAGGAGCCTGGAGAAGGAAGCAGGATGGAGACCAGGATACCTGAGGGAGCCAAATGGAGCAGAGACGTGAAGAAACTGCGCTCGCTTGTTCTTTGTTGAAACAGATGTGGGTGAGAGACCCGTGGGGAGGTGACTGTGGCAGTGTTTATATTGATTTTGATTTTGCTCTTTTCCTCCCAGACTTGTCTGGCCATTTCTGACCCTGTTCGATGAGTCCCGGCCAGAAGGGGCTTTAGGCTTGTGGCATCTTTCAGGCCTTGCTTTGGGCCAATCCCTTTGGGTGGACTTTTATCCATGAGGGGATGGGTAACTTCTGGTGTTTGATTAAGAAACTGTATTCTTTGTCTTTTCTGTATTGCACATTCATTGTATTAAAGATCCTTTCCATTAAAGCTCTTGTGTCTTGTCTTGATGCAGCAGATGGCAGAACCTATTTAGAGCAGGCAGGTTGGGGGGGTTGGAGGTGCCCCTCTCCCTGCCCTGTAACAAGGCCAGGTCACAGCCCCCGACTCCTGGGCAGTGTCAGCAGGACGTCCTAACCGCTCAGGCCTTCCAAGGCAGCGCTCAGTCTGCAGGCCTCACTGGGCACAGCCATCAGATGCCGGACTGAGACGGCTGCTTTGGCCTCCTGTGGAGCGTGCTGGGCAGCCCCCAGGTAATCACTGCCCGGTCACCTGGTAAAGCCACGCAAATGATGGGGCATCCCCTGGCGCTGAACCCAGGTTTCCCTCCCACACTCGGAATTGGGCTGACTTGTTCACTCAGGTATCCACTGTAAGGTCAAGGCGGCCTGGGCAAGGCTGGGGGCAGGAACCTTGAATCTGGGGCTGTTACTGTCTGCATGCCTGGAGCCTCCTAACCGTGAGCCTCCTAAAGTCTGGGAGCTGCCTGCATTCTGGTAATCAACCCCTCAGGTTGCCATACAGATAAGCGTCACTGGGAAATTGTCTTGGAGAAAAGCAAAGCAAAGCAGCCTCCCTACCCTATAAAAACTTAACTCTATTCCTCAGCGGGCATGGCTTCATTGACCTCTGCTGTCTTTGGGGTCTGTGAACCTCTCTTGGGAGTGAAATAAATTTCCTACTTCTGGCCCTCCCCGGTGGCTGCACTGCACCTGGCCACAGGGGTTCTATCCCTGCCTGGCCTGCGCTAGCCCCAGAGCTGACCCACATGGCGCAGGAGACCCCGCCTGACCCGCCCGTTGCCCCCCCTAGCAGTGTGTTCAGTGGATCTGCCTGTTCTGCTCCCCACTCTATCTCTGGGGACCCTCTCACTGCCCCTGCACCTCTGGCCTGTGCCCCAGTTCTGTATGCACAAATAAATCTTTTAAAAGTTCCTACTTGTTAGAAACTTGGCCTGACCTTCCTTCCTTTAACTGCACTGAGCCACCTCATCCATAGTGAACACACAGCTTGGGGAGAGGGAAAAGTTGCATCTGCTCTTTCACCTGAAAACCAGGACCCATGCAAGGGAAAAACAACACGAGTGACCTGCGTCTCCCTCAAAGCTGCTCCCTCACATCCCTGGGGAAAACCCCGAGGTGGCTCGTAGACAGTGGTACCTGCAGTGGTACCTGCATCTTCAGACTGGCATTCAGAGCTTGCTTTTCCATCTCACCCGGAGTCTTCTCAGTCTGCCAGCCAGCTTGGGCCCCTGCTCTTGGGTAGCCTGAGTCACCTGAACTGAAGCAGTTGCCCCAGAAAAAGGGAGGTAAACTTGACTTACCTGCATGTGCTCACTCCCACACCTGTGTCCCCTACTCACATTGAGTCTGGCTCTCCTTGCTTTTGCCTCCAGCCTGTAGGCGCCTCAGCTGTGGGGATGTCAAGCTCTTCGGCTACTCAGCGCCTGCCGGAGCCTCTCCACTTGCTGCTCGCTAAGAGCTACCATGTGGAGGGTGTGTGGGGCACTCTGAAATCCGCGGGGAGGGGGTGCCCAGTGGAAGAGGGGCTGGGGGCATGAGGGAGGCTCTGGTAGAGGGGGCTGTGCAGGAAGAGTGGGCTCTGGGCTACCTGCAGTCCAGGACAGGTGGGCTGAGCGCGCCCCCTTGGGGTGGTTGGGAATTCAGGCAGAGGGTGGGCTTCGTGGAAAGGCCAGGGGCACCCAGAAAGTTCGAATTTTGCTTTTTCCCTGCAGCCTCACCCTATTGGAGTTGGATGCTTCCCAGAAAACTGAGCGTCCCAGGGTGACTGTGGAGACACAGTGTGGGCAGTTGTCTGGTCGGGGATCAGTGGCGGGAGAAGGCACAGGGGTCATTCCTGTGCTGCAGTCAAGCACAAAGGCCACGATTCAGCCCAGCTGTGGAGCACCCTCCAGGGTGAAAGACATTTTCCCTTTGGGGCCCAGGACTTAGCTGTCCCCAGCTGCAGTCCCCTATCCCTGCCACGCTGGTCCAGCTGGAGCCGCATCTGGATCCATTAGGAAGCCACAGATTCCTAACAGCAGCAGTTTCTGGTGTTCTGAAGCTCTGCCTTTGGATGCCTTTGTCTGGGTTCACCAGAGGTCAGAGGTCCTAGCCTAAGGCTCTCTGTCAGGTGCTGTCATCTGGGGAACAACGTCCTGGATGACTACAGGCTTATGGCAGTGACCGATGCTCCCTCTGGCCATACAATTCCTGGATTTTTCTGGACACCTACTTCCCTGGAGAGTTAGGTGTTGGGGTGCTGATCTAGGTTAACAGCCAGAGTGTCTGCCCTGCTGTGCCCTGAGTTTGGGATTCAGTCTTCTACACCTCTGATTCCGCTATTTGCCAGGACTTTATTTATTTATGCATACAGAACTGGGGTACAGGCCAGAGGTGCAAGG
>NW_004567119.1:38859879-38860592 GCF_000260355.1 Condylura cristata | reverse complement strand
GGGGATGGAAATCTCTCTAAATGATTGGTGTGATGATGAATAAATATGTACACTTGTGAAGTCAGTCACTGGCCGTAAAGTATGTACAACTTGAGTATAAATTATGCTTTCATTTTCTGAAACACCGATGTAGAGATGGTCGTGGTTAGGAAACAAGAGCTCCAAGGAAAAAAGGTCCTTGAGAGGAGGACTGGTGGCAGGCTCAGGCCCTCTGTGACCCTATCACCTGGTACCCGAGACACAGCAGTTTCCCATGGCCCAGTCGCCGCAGATATTTTTCCTGTGGGTTTCAAGGCAAATTAGGAGTAAAGGAAGGTGTTGGCATGTGGCCTCTGTGTCCCCCAGGGCCTGGTGACTGGTGAGAGCCATGCCAGGGATGGGAGAGATAGGCAAATAATAGCTTTTGTGTCTGTCCCACAACCCAACTCAACTGCTCTAGAACTAAATAAAGCTTTTGGCCTATAAGTCAAATTGAAAGCTTGTGTCTAGAAAGGAAAGGCCTGTTTCAGGTCACTTAGCCTGTCAAATAGGCATTCCCAGTCTTGCTAGTCATGCTAGGGAAATTCCTTAGTCATGCTCTTGTGCAAAGGAAAAGAGCCACTCAGACTGGCTCCCCCAGGAAGGGCCCACTCTCCAGATAATGGGCAAGGCGTGGGACAGAGGGTCTGATTACAGCCTCCTCCTTTTGAAGTAGCAAGGAGGCTTTGCTTTCT
>NW_004567119.1:38852737-38857364 GCF_000260355.1 Condylura cristata | reverse complement strand
GCTCTGTCTCTGGTGAATCCTGTCACCCCCTGCATCTCTGGCTTGTACCCCAGTTCTTGTATGCATAAATAAATGAATCTAAAAAATAATAATAAAAGAAAAGAAACAGGAGCAGATGTGGGCGCCAGGCGCCGGCCCTGCTGGGAACTGTGGCATCTCTCCTTGCCTCTTTTAGTAACGCTGAAAGACTAATATATATATTCAGTGCTTACTAAATAGCAAACCGGAGATGTTCAACATACTTCTCACCTCTGATTTCTCAGTGGGCCCTTCCAAGAAGACCGCCACTTTACCTGATGAAGAGATCAAGATCTAGAGGTGAAAGAAAGCCCCTGAAGTCATTCAACCAGTAAAGGAAAGCTGAGCTTTGAACCCTTCAGTCTGCCTGAAAGCCACAGTTTAACTCAGTCACCAGAAGGCCTCCTTCCTAACAACCCTTCTGAAACATCACTTTACAGCAACATTTCTACTCGCCCTCTATCTCTCGGGTAAGTCCCACTTCCCAGAGCTCTGAGCGAGCTACAGAAAGTATTGCCACGGGCAGTGTCCGTGCTGTGCCCGGGCCTGCCTTTGCTGAGCCACAAATGCACCCTGGGCCTCTGCACCCCTTGATCCCCAAAGCCCAGCAAATTGGATAGGGCCAAAGCAGGATGTGATCAAAGAAGCATCTTGCTTTCATGCAGGCACGACAGATCAAGGTTTTACTGTTCCAGCCTCTCACCGGTGTATCTTCAACTCAAGCCTTTCGCGTTTTCCTGCCAGAGGTGAATGTGCCTGATCATGAGCCCGCCAAGCTGACTGGCTTTCGCCACCAGCCTCACACAGCTCACATTGTACCCCATACTCTTCATAACTATCTCCTGGTCCATCTGCCCCTGCAGGAGAGGGCCCAGCAAGGCGAAGCTGCCACAGCGCTGAGGCTCGTCCTCCGGGTCGTAGCCCAGCTCTACCTGTCCCCACTGCAGGGTGTGCTTCCCGTCCATGATGGACCCCGTCAACACCTGCACCCTCCTCAAGTTCGCTGGGTGGTTCAAAATGACGGTTAGATGGCTCCCCCCGCTGACATTGTAGGTCCAGAAGAAAGACTCATCCAGAGTGTAAGCCTGCCAGGGGGCGTGGGCTTCAAAGACCTTCATGTCGGTGAAGACGGTCCCCGGTGGGTTGTCGGGGGCCTGGGGGTGTCTCTGAAATGCTGGGGCCTTCTGGTTGTCATTGAGGACAGAGTAGGAGATGCGGTGATAGAAGAGGAAAGGCCTGCTTAGGATCACATCCTTCTGGGCCAGCAGGGTACGGAAGTGAGGGATCAGCTGGCCCAGAGGCTTCTCCCTGTAGAAGAGGAGGAGGAAGTGGGCCAGGAGCGGGAGGTGCCTGCTGTGGAAGAGTTTGCCAAGGAAGCCCATGTTGGAGAACTCCAGGAGCACCCATGACTCAGACATGAGGGTGTTCACCTCCCGTTGAATGTGACTGATGAAGTTGGGGGCGCAAAAGACACTGTCATCTAGTAACAGGAAGTAGTCAGAGAGCTGGCTGGCAAAGCTCATGAGGAAGGCGTAGTCTATGTTCTGCTTGGAGTAGAACTTTCTGCGGTAAGCCCGGTCCCCGTCATCGTCCACGTTGGGGTAGGCATCAGACGGAGCGTGAATTAGCAACAACTGCCCTGCCAAGATCTGTGGGCCAAAGAATTTTGAAATGTGGACCACGGTTTCTCTGAGCCAGGAGAGGTCAGAGTCTGCCAGGTGGACCAGCACGGTGAGGCGTTTCTGCTCAGCCTTTGAGGAGGCTCGGAACACAGAGACCAGTGTGGACAAGAGGCTACTTTCATTTGATGGCGCCATCACAGAGATCCCCACAGTCAGCCAGGCTAAGGGAGACAACACAGGGACAGCATGAGGGTACGCTGGATTTGAGGGTGGTCAGAGGCCCAGGACATGTGCTGAAGTCTCTCCTGCCTTGCTTCCCTCTCTGCTTCCCATTCATTCTCTGGGGCTAACTCCACAGGACCTTAAGTGTATCTGTCCGTCCTGGCTGGCGTTGTGCATGGGTGAGCACACTCCCCAGTAAGGCTAACAAACCAGCCAGCAGAGCACAGTGCACTCTGTCCTGCAAACAGCTGCAGCCCCCAACATTGTCTTTAGCAGAAACTGCAAGAAGCCCCAGGCCCAGTCCAAACATGCACCCCACTTCCAGGTCAGGTACATTTCCTGTCCCCCCCCACACACACTCCCCTCACCTACAAGGGATATCAGACCTTATATAGACACATAGCTGGTCCTAGTAAACAGACTCCAGACTCCAGACTCCTGTTTCAACTTCTTGCAGCTCCGTTATTGTGACTCTGACTCTGCTATGTTCTGGCGAATGCAGCATCAACACGCCCCTCAGTGGGATAGCAACAATTCCCCCAATGGGCATGGGAGTGACTGGATCCTTGCTACTGCAGGCTGGTCCTTAGCTCGCAACCTCAGCCTCTGGAAGCTTTTTAGAATTGAAGAATCTGAGTCTCTTCCTCAAGTGCATCTGGGCATCTTAATGCCACCACCAGGTGATTAGAAGGCTCAGCAAGAGCATTTGCAGAAGCACTGACCTCAGAAGCCAACTCCCTGTGAATCTCTCTGAACTTATTGAAAAGATTTATTTATGCACAAACGAACTGGGGACAGGCCAAAGGTGCTGGGGGTGAGAGAATTCCTTAGAGACAGTGGGGAGCAGAACAGGCAGATGGGCTGAAATACACTGTTAGGGGAGCAGCAGGCAGGTCAGGAGAGGTCTGCTGCACCCTGTGGGTCCCCTCCCTGGCCAGGGATTGAACTCGTGCTGCAGTGGCTGCGGAGAGCTTCATAGTGCTGCGCTTTAACCCGTTGCACAACCAGGGAGGGCCCTCCTTGTGAATGTTGTTGTGGCAAAATTCTGTGGCATGGGGTTTAGGTGCTGGACAAGTGATAGTTACTGTACAGCCAATGCAACTGGTGTTGGTTTTTACCCAGTTCATCTCGAAGCTCTCCTTTGAAGATGTCTCAAAAGCACTTCTGCTGGAAGTCAGACACCACGCTGCTTGTCCCACTTCTGCCACAGACTGTTGGCCCTTGAGCAATCCAGATCTGCTAAACTGAAGGGGCTGGCCTCCCTCAATCCAAATGTCCTAATCCAGTGGCCTGCCTTCCTATAGTTAACCTCATCAGTCCTTCCTTATATAAATGTCATGGTGGGGAGAGCCTAGTCTTCCACAATCAAACTTTCCTGGGGACAGTACTGGCTTCTCTTTTCCTCCTTTCTCTTCCTCCTTCCCTCCCTCCATTTTCCCTTTCCTCCCACCCTCACCTCTCCCTCCCTCCCTACCTCCTACCTACCTTAATTCTCTTGCTGTTCCTAATCCCTGCTCCCCTCCCTGGAACTCACTCTTTCTTCTCTGGTGGGGTTTCTTCATATATTTGAAGGTAATATCCTCCCAGTTTTCTATGGGCCACGGATTCTTCCTTCTGTTGTAACTGTCCTCCTGGAGCAACAGCAAAGGCAAAACATGAGGCTCATTTCACAAAAAGACAGGCTGAGTTCCTGTGGACATTCCATTAGCTTTTCCAGAGAGGAGGTAGAGGGGCTCAGTTTCCCCAGAGGGAACCAAGCCCACCCCCGGATGCCTGACCATTGACCAAAGGGCCAGGGGTGGGGCAGCCTTTCCACCCCCTTCGTTTAACACCTGCTTTCCAAATGCAGCTTCTTCAGGGGCCAAAGGGTGCAGGCCCTTGCCTCAGCGGCCCGTGCTCTCAGGAGAAAACGTGTAGGCGCACTTAAGTATCTAATGTCTATGCTGTTCCCACCCCGCACCCCCAATTCCCACATGGAGGGGGAGAGCTGCTACTTGTCCTCGGATAGTGATGTCCTTTTGTTCGTCCTCAGTTTCCCCAGGAGCTTTCATAGTGATGAAGAGCCACAGGAAGCTGATGCCCACGAAAGCGAAGAAGCAGCGCCTGAAGGAACACCACATGGTCGCGGGGTTGGATGTGGCTCCTGGAACAAAGTGGTAACAGGTGCCGCTGGGACCCTACATCCAGTCCCGCCTGGGACCACCCTCTGTGTCCCCAGGAGCCTTCCCCCACAGTGCCCCATTTTCTAGACTTCACCACCATCACCTGAACTCACCCCCAGGCCTTCTGTATTATCTGAGCTGGGAACCTTATTCCCAGCCCGAGGGAGGAAGCTCCCCTGTCCTGTGGCCTTGCTGTCTTCTCGTGGCAGGTTTGTTTGGAAATGCACTTTCCCAAAGTTGCCCCTTCTCAAAATAGTGAGGGTCGGCTGGGGGTGTTGGTGATGTGGCCTCTTTGCCTGGAAAGCACATGGTCCCCATGCACCCCTGTTTTGGATCAACATCAAACTGTTTATTAAAATAGCTGAATTGTTGCTAATTACGCAATGGGGTGCCTTTCTTAGTTTTTTATTAAAGATTTTCTGATTTATTTCCTTGATTATTACCATGTGGTTCTGTTAACTTTCTTTTTTAAGATTTATTTATTTATGCATACAGAACTGGGGTACATACAGGCCAGAGTGCAGGGGCAGCGAGAGGCTTCACCAGAGACAGAGTGGGGAGCAGAACAGGCAGACTGATGAAGTACACTGCTGAGGGGAGCAG
>NW_004567119.1:38849175-38852037 GCF_000260355.1 Condylura cristata | reverse complement strand
CGTCACTTAGGGTCACTACCGGAAATGGAGGACGCGGGGCCGGAGAACTTGGGAGTTGGGAGCGGAGGGAAGTCGGCTGAGCCGCCGAGCCCTGGGGAGGAGTCGCGTGGGCCGTTTCTGCCCGTGCGGCGCAGTTAAGTAACAGTCATGTTTCCTACCTGGGTAGACTTTGTCTCCAAGTTACACCTATCTGGTGTGAAGGATGCCAGTGTCGGGGCGGGGGTTAAAGGTGGGGAGGCGAGAGCGAGCAGCCCAGGACAGGAAATCCACCCCGGCGGGCCCTGGAAGGCGGACCCCTCCCCCAGCCCTCCCCACCCCCACCCCGTGCAACAGCGGGTTTGGCTGGAAGTTCCTCTCTACCCACCTCCTAAATTCTGCTGTAACGTTTTGTTGTAACTTGCTGAATTTGCTATCTAGCTTAAGTCTCCATTGTAGAGGGTGGAAAGGTTTGGTTTAAAAAAAAAAAAAACTAGAATAAAGACTACCTTCTCCAGATTTCTTTCTGATTTGGGGAAACAAGGGCTTCTGGGTTTTACTGCATATGAGAATGGTCCCTTCCCACCCTTTTAAAATGAAGAATCTGAGGCTTCCCTGGCCAGCGAGTTGACTAAGCAGAACTCTCCAATCTTACCTACTGCTTCCCTCAGGAGTGTATTTCAGTAGATCCCACTGGTCTGCTCAGTAGAACCACTTAACCTCTGGTGAATAGTCACACTCCCTTCACCTCTGGCCTACACAAAACAGAAAAACTAAAAGAAGAATCTTTAAAGAGGGTTCTCCCTGGTGGTGCAAGGGGTTAATTCTCAGCACTATCACCTTTATGTACTGCCTGGGTTCTCCTCAGGTCACCCAACCTCTCTTTAAAAAAAAAAAAAAGATTTATTTACTTATTTATTTATGCATACAAGAACTGGGGCTCAGACTAGAGGTGGAGGGTGTGAGAGGATTCACCAGAGACAGAGTGGGGAGCAGAACAGGCAGATCGACTGAAATAAATACTGCTGAGGGGAACAGCAGGCAGGACACGAGAGGCCTGCTGTGCCCTGTGGTCAGCTCCCCGGCCAGGGATTGTACTTGTGCTGCAGTGGCTGCTGATAGCTTCACGGTGCTGCACTTTAACCCGATGTGCCTCAGAGGGCCCCTCTCTGGACCTTTTGTCAGGGCTGGCTACACCTCCATCTTGACATAGCTTCTTCTCTGACGTCCTTCTCTTTTCTTACCTGCCTCATACTCTTCCCATCCTGTAGCTGAAAAAATTTGCCCTGCAGCTCTGTCCTCCACTCCTATTTCTTGCTGCCCACTTCCCATTGGTGCTTTACCCAACCCCTGACTTCAGTGAGTATGTATTCATGTACGTGCTTACACATCATATGCTTACACAGACTGTGTGTGCATATATGCACAGAGCTTCAGGTATCCATGTCTTTCCTATTGTAAATAGAGCAATAAACCCGGGGGTGCAGGTGTCTTTTTGAATCACTGTTTTGTGTCTTTGGGGTAGAAGGTATCTCAACTTTTAACAGGACTATATGTTCTTCCTGTCCCACAAAACTTTCCCTCTTCAAGGTGTTCATCTCAATAAATACCACTATCATTTGTTCATTAGGAGAAACAGAACAGTCATCTTTGATCTCTCTGTTTCCTTCAACTCCACATTTCTCTCTCTCATTCTCTCCCACTTTTTCCTCCAAATGTAACTTTACTCCATCCCTTGTCCTACATTTGTTCAACCACTGATTCCTGTCTGAATTTCTATAACTGTCGTCTCATGGTCCTTCACCTCTATGGTGTTCTCCTGTAATCTATTCTCCTCAAGCAGTCAGAGAGACCTTTTAAAATTGTGAATTGGGGCCCTTCCTGGGGGGACAACTGTTAAAACTCAACACTAGCCGCTTCAGCACAAGTTCCATCCTGGCCAGGGAGCGGACCCACATGGCACAACAGACCTCTCCTGACCTGCTGGCCCTGCTGCTCCCCTCAGCAGGATACTCTGTCCAGCTTCCTGTTCTGCTCCTCACTCTGTCTCTGGTGAATCCTCTCACCTCCCCTGCAACTCTGGCTTGTACCTCAGTTATGTATGCATAAATACTTTTTAAATAAAATTTGTAAATTTTATTTACAAATTATTTCCTTTCCTTGCCTACAATTCTCTTCCATGGCTTCCCATGGCAGCTAAGAAGAAATACAAAGTCCTGACCACCGTGTACAAGATCCTGCCTGCTTTAGCCTCTCTCTACCTGCCGTTTGACTTCACTTCCCTCACCTATCCCTGGCTTTTGGGGTGATGGGAGCATCCCTTGGACACACGGAGCTGTTTCTTGCTTCAGGGTCTTCGTATATGGTATTCTTCTTATAGTCTTTCCTATAGCCAAATGTGAGCTTAGAGTTCTTTTTCCTGCCTTAAGTCACCGTGGCTCAAGTCGCCTCTCACCACCGCCCATTCTTTCCTCATGCATTCTATCCTTATGCATTTTCTTAGCGTTTATTCTTTTTTTTTCCTCCTCTGAACTAGAATATAATCCCTTGAAGGGCAGAAACTGTATTTTATTCGATGTCTCATCTACAGAACTTTGCATAGTATCCTGAGTGGGCCTGATGATTCCCTAGAAATGCGTCCAAGTACTGGGGCTGGACAAAGAGCAGTGTTTTGGGCACAGAGGTCCAGGTGGGTGGGAGGGTTGTCCTAGAACAAGAAGGGGGATCCTGGAGACGTGGCACTCCGAACAGGGCTGGGTCTCGCGGCGGCCGCCTGTGCTCCAAACCCGCTCTCCTCCAGGAACCCGAACTTGACCGTCGCAAGGACTCGCTGCCAGTAGCCGCGAGACAGGTAAGTCAGGGTGGCCCCGGGGCGGCCTCAGGGGC
>NW_004567119.1:38843359-38847860 GCF_000260355.1 Condylura cristata | reverse complement strand
TGGTGAATCCTCTCACTGCCCACCCCCCACCTCTGGCCTACACCCCAGCTCTTGTATACATAAATGAAATCCTTTTTTAAAGATTTATTATTTATGCATACAGAACTGGGGTACAGGCCAGAGGTATAGAGGCAGTGAGAGGATTCACCAGAGACAGAGTGGGGAGCAGGACAGGCGGACTGACAAAGCACACCACTGAGGGGAGCAGCAGGCGAGACAAGAGGTCTGCCGCGCCATGTGGGTCACCTCTAGTGGGTATTGAACTTGTGCTGAAGCTGCTGCTGCTGCTGGTTTCATAGTGTTGTGCTTTAACCCATTGCGCCACCAGGGAGGGCTCATAAATGATATCTCTTTAAAAAAAAAAAGAACCCTTAAAGAGCCTAAAAAGAAATGTGCAGAAGTGTTCCTGTCTCTTTCACTTCCCCTCTCTTTGCCTTTATTACCTGTTCTTGGAATTGAGAATAATAGTGATCTTGGGAAAACTCAGCTATATAAGCCAAACACAAAAGAGGAGTTCTGAGGTTAGGAAAAGGAGATTTATCCTGAAAAGTGGTACACTTAAGGCACGAATGGAGTCTCATGTTGTTGGTGGAAGCCCCTAGCCCCGCATGCCCTAAATGGCTTCTGTCATCCACCATATCAGACAGAACATTCTCTAGTGTATCAAACCTTCAATGGAAAGGAACTTTCAACAATTAAGTGTGGGATAAAGGGGGAAAAAAAGAATATTGTTAAAATAGTTTCTCCATGAAGCACCCAAAATTACCCATTCCCTCGTGGGTAAATTCCCAGCCAACCAGGGTTAAGCCAAGCGGGACTTCTGAGCCCCAAAAGCTTGCCACAAGCCTAAGGTACCTTTTGGTGGGGACTCTTAGGAAGGGGGAGAAGAGGCCAGAGAGATGTGGAAGGAAAAAGTAAAATCAAAATACAAGGCAAGATAAAGGCTAATCTGTCAGCCTTCCAATAGGTCTTTCACCCATCTCTGTTTCGAGAGTTTCCTTCCGTGTCCCGGAAGCCCCTGGTAACAAGTCCAAGGCCGGGAAGCAAGCACAGACAGCTTCTTCACATGGCTCTGCTCCCCGTGCCTCTTTCAGATCCTCTTCTTGATCTTCCTTCTTCCAGTTCGCTCCAAGGTCAGGCACAGGGTGCAAGGAGTCTAGGCTGGCGATGGCCTCTGAGGATCTGGGAATCCTTCCTGCACTCTTGGGGAGGGGCTGCCCTCAGGCCACAACTTTTGTCTTGGGGTAAACCCACTTCCTACTTCCAGCTGTTTAGGCAACAGAAAAAAGCCCTGCCTGGGCCCCAATATCAGCATCTCCAAAAAGCCACTCAATTTCCTGGGCAAAAGGCCAGGGTTTTTATAGCAAAGTGCTGAGTAAAGAGTTTTCTGTTGCCCAAACTTGCTGCTTGCCCCTGTCATGGGAACATCCCCATCCTGCTGTCCAGCAGGACCCATGGCTAGAGTCCTCATGGCTTCAGGTTTTCAATTCTTGTGTCAACAGAGAGCTCAAAAGGAGAGGAGTTTGTGCTCGGAGGTTTGCTTGAGGCCATTTTCAGGAATTTCATGGGTTAACAACCAGAAAAGCATAACTGTTCTTCGAAGGTTACAACAATGAGGAACATTTTGTACTTTCAGTATCAGTCTGTACCTGATTGGGTGCCTGTGACGATTCAGTGAACTAATATAAATTGAGCAAAGTGACAGCACTGAAGCCATATTAAAATTGGGCAGGAAAGTCACCAAAGACAAGGTGACTTTACTGTCCCCATTAAATGGATCCATGAAACCACCAGGAATGAATATTCCCTTTGAAAGGCCTGAGGAAATAACTTGTTCTGTGAGTCTCCATCTCCCTCATTCACCTTGTGATTCCTTCATCTCACTGTTAACTCATCCTCCACGGATTCCTCCTTCTTTTTCCTTCGTAAGAACACCCTCGACATTGTCTCTCAGGAGACATTTTGGTTTCTAACCAGGTCCTCTGTCCCTAGACTTACAGTCCTCTGCTATTGCCGAATAAACACTTTGGTTTATCTCTAACACGTTATTCCTCTTATTAAAAGTTAATATTTATGGAATCTGCTCTGTAGAGTGAAGGAGACAGACCCTGAGGGCTGCCTGTCACTGCCTAGTTAGGAGGTTCTGATGGAGTTCAGATGTGGGTTCAGTAAGTGGGGTTCTCTGAGAAAGGTTTTGGTAGTTTCCCCATTCATGGCATACTGCAAATTTACTAAGGAAAAAGATGTTTCATAGACACTCTTAGGCAAAAACTGCATCTTAAAAGGGTAGGTTCAGGCTTCCCTGGTGGCACAAGCGCTTAAGTCTCAGCACTACGAAGCTATTGGCAGCCACTGCAGCAGAAGGTCAATCCCCTGCCAGGAGCTGACCCACATGGCACAGCAGACCTCTCTTGTCCAACCTGCTGTTCCCCTCAGCACTGTATTTCAGTAGATCAGCCTGTTCTGCTCCCTGCTCTGCCTCTGGTGAATCCTCTTACCAGTCTTATACCTCTGGTCTGTAACCCTGCTCTTGTATGCGTAAATAAATCATCTTTAAAAAAATACACAGATCTGGCCCTCCCTGGTGGCACAGCGGGTTAAAGCGCAGCACCAAGAAGCTAAAGCCACTTCCGCATGAGTTCGATTCCCGCCTGCCCCGGAGGTGACCACATGGCGTGGCAGACCTCTCCTGACCCGCCCGCTGCTCCCCTCAGCAGTGTACTTCGTTGATCTGCCTGTTCTGCTCCCCACTCTGTCTCTGGCGAAGGCTCTCGCCGCCCCTGAGCCTCTGGCCTGTACCCCAGTTCTGTATGCACAAATAAATAAATCTTAAAAAAAAAATACACAGATCTTTGTATATTGACTTTATAGTAGGCAACTTTACTGTGTTCATTTATTATTTCCAATATTTTTTGGAGGGATGTTCAAATTTTTCTATGTATAATATTTTGTCATCTGAATATAGGGAAATTTTTTATTTCCTCCTGTCTAATCTGGATACTTTTTATTTCTTTTTCTTACCTAATTGTTATGGCTGGGTCTCCCAATACTGGATCAAATGCTGGTGGTGAAGAAACACAGGAAGGTTCACAGATCTGCCCAGCATTGTCTCAGAAACCTGGACAATAAACTGAGCTTCTATACGCATAGGTAAAAATTCACAGAAACTCAGAGTAATATAAAAAAGTCAGGAATGTATTAAGGGAAAGAGGGTAGTGTACAGCTTCCTCTGGAGAGGGGGGTCTCAAGTGAAATACCCAAGAGCTAATTTCTGAGGCTACTTCATATGTTTTTTCTAGATGTTCTGTGGCTTCCTGCTGCATCAGATTCTGCAGAAGTCTCTTCCTTCATCCTCAGCAGTTTGGGGTATTTTTTTCTCCTTGATCAGCAGATGTTTTCCTCTGATACTAGATTTGGTCTGTGGGCTCTGGCCAGTGGAAATCTGCAGGGTGCCATCTCACCCATCTCAAATCTACCTTAAACTTACTGCCTACCTCAGTGAGAATGCTCCTCCTTGTCCTGTTCCTGATCATATGGTAAACCTCAATCTTTCCCCATCGAGTATTATGTTTGCTATGTTTGTCACAAAGAGACATTATTATTTTTAGATTTCTCCCTTCTGAACACACTTTATTGAGGTTTATTTTAATCATCAGTAAATGCTGACTTTAGTAAAATGCATTTTCTCCACCTATTCAGATGATCATGATTTTTATATCTTTGATTCTGATTTGACAAATCAAAATTATGGACTTAGACCAACCCACTCTTGAATTTGTGGAATAAATCTTGCTATTCATGTATATGAAATTTTCTTCCCTGGCACTGTCTTTGTATATTTCATTGCCCCAGCAATGTCAAAGGACCCCTACCACTCTGGCACACCTGGGTCATCCTTGCTGCTCTATTGTCCTCCCCCCCCCCAACTCCACAAATACAACACATCCTAAAGGAGTCTCCTCCATTGGCACCCCTTCTTCCTAACTCAGAGCACACCACCTTCATCTAGGCCCCATCACCTTTTCATCGGGAAGAGTTCAAAAGGCGGTCGCTGCTCTCATACCCCACCTCCCCAGCCTACTGCTGTTGGACCACTGGTGTGTTCTCTGCAACACCCTCTGGTCAGCAGGCTCCAGACGCATTAGCTGTCTGAACTTGGGCAACCTGCTCCCCGGCCTGTGGGCCTGGGCTTGTGGCAAGTGGAAATCAGAGGATCTGCCTGGCAGGGTCAACGACCAATCACGCGAAGCAGCTAGGACAGGGGGCCCCCTGCACCGAAGTGCTGAAAAGTGTCCCCCTGCTGAGCCTCCGGTCCTTCACCCTGCACGTCGCTGTCCCTCGCGTTCAGGCTGGTGCCCAGGCCTGGAAAGCCCATCCCCATGCCAGTGGGTCGTGCCATCCCGGGCTGCCCCAAGTGTGCACTTTTCCCGGGCACCTAGCACGCCGCAGCCCCCAGAGCGACACGACCCATTCGGTGGCCCGTGGTGTCGGAGGGTGCGGG
>NW_004567119.1:38837532-38842109 GCF_000260355.1 Condylura cristata | reverse complement strand
CTGGCGGGGCCTGGGCCGGAGAAGTAGGGGGGATGTCAGAGCAGACGCGCTGCGAAGCTTTCGCGCGCACTTCCCGTGTCCCCCAGGTCCCGGGGCCGAAATGCGGTGGCCGGGGCCGGATCAGCCCACCGGCCTAGTGGAGAGCGCCCTGGGTCTGGGGCCGCCAGTGAGGGCTGGAGTGTGTCAGAAATCGTCCCTAAAGGCAATAACTTTAAAAAACTGTAATGTTCAGAGAAGTCAAGTCTGGGATTAGTGCTTTTTGAGCCTTTTGTGAAATACATATTCATACAAGGCATTAACTCCAGACAACATATCCTGAGAGCATTACCATGTTACTGTAATCGCCTGGCTGCAGAAGCGAAGAACGGATCCCTTTTAAAGCCACATAATCACACGTTCTTCGGGCCAGACCCTCCCA
This sequence comes from Condylura cristata, assembly GCF_000260355.1. Lineage (NCBI taxonomy): Eukaryota > Metazoa > Chordata > Mammalia > Eulipotyphla > Talpidae > Condylura > Condylura cristata. The sequence continues at coordinate 38,841,691 of NW_004567119.1, read as the reverse complement.
GCGTTCTGTGTGGTTGTACCTACCCATCATGTGGTGCTATTTAAAGCAGATGGCAGTGCCTCACCTTGTCAGGCTTAAAGTCTGAGGAGGAGCTAGGATTGATCTCTCTGCATCAGTGCACCAGAGTCTCATTTATGGGACCAGGTCTGAGGAGGTGTGGAGGAGACAGGGAAGACCTTTAGGGCATAGAGCCTCCATGATGTGAGTTTCCATCTATTCCGAGCTCTTCTCGAGAGGCTCTTTTTCCAGATCACTGTTCATGTTTGGACAATTGTGAAAGTTCTCAGATTTTCCAGTGGGAGGCTGGCTTGGAGGGTGTGGGTTTGGGGTATTCAAGATGGTACTTGATGGTGGCCCATTTTCTGGGTTTCCCATAGCTGCTACTTTTTTCATATCTTTTGAAGGGGACAAGATTTAGTTTTGATTTCAGGTGCAAGAGAATTTGTTTTGGGGCGTCAGTTTTAGCTAGATAAAAACAAAAACTGAAAAATAGAGGTTTCCAGGGAAGAATGCTGGAGTAGGAATCAAAACATTTGACTTTCGGTGTGTGTTATCCAGAGCTGGTTGCCTTCAGAGGTCATGACTGTAGAGTTTCTGTCACTAAACTGGGCCCTGTTTGCATAGTGAGCCCTAAACTTGCTCAAGGTCAGTGATGGGGGCCAGGATTTGAACCCGGGCAGCACAGACCTGAGGTAGTGTTCTGCGCCACTGTTTTCTTTTTATATATATAATAGTTTATGTAAAACTGCACCTGGGGGTGCAGGTGTCTTTTTGAATCAGTGTTCTGGTGTCTTTTGGGTAGATACCTAGGAGTGGGATTGCTGGGTGATAATGGAAGCTCCATTTTTAGCAGTGTGAGGAACCTCCAAACAGTTTTCCATAGTCTGCACCACTGTTTATAATGTTGACACCATTGTGATGACATGAGAAGGTTGCTGGGAAGTAATTGTTTCTCCTCTTTTGTTTACATACTTGTATCCTGTAGGCCACCTCATCTCTCATTGTTTCAGCAGAAAGCATTTTTGTTACTTGGCTTTTACTGCCACTGTTAATTTCATTGATAAGGAACTGCTCATGTTAATTGACATGTTCAAAGTGACAGCTTTAAAAAAAAAAACTTATTTTAGGGCCTTACTTGGTGGCACAACACTAAAGCTCAGCATGGCAAGCCAGCCGCAGCTGCTTCAGTGGGAGTTTGATCCCCCGCCCCATAAAGGAGGCTAGGCAGACTCTCCTGTCTTGCCCGCTGCTTCCCTCAGCAATGTACTTGGTTGATCTGCTTGTTCTGCTCCCCACTCTGTCTCTGGTGAAGTCTCTCACCACCTCTGTATGTCTAGCCTGTACCCCAGTTCTGTATGCATGAATAAATATTTGTAATACTTATTTTATTTATTATGCATATACGAACCGCCTGTAGGCCAGAGGACGTTCAGTGAGAGGATTCACCAGAAACAGAGCGGGGAACAGAACTGGCGGATCTACTGAAATACACTGCTGAGGGGAGCAGTGGGTGAGACAGGAGAGGTCTGCTGTGCCCTGTGGTCAGCTCCCTGGCTGGGGATTGAATTTGCTTTGCAGTGGCTATCTGTAGCTTCATATTGCTGAGACTTTAACCTTTGTGCCACCAGGGAAAGTCTGGCTTCTGTTATCTTGAAGGTATTAGCACTCACTGAAATTGATAGGAAATCAGTTGTAAATCTATTTCCAGAAATGTGTTTGAAGAGAACAAGACTTAAAAATATACCCAAATTAAGAAAAGATGAAGGGGGGGATGAGAATAAAGAAACTTACTTGTCATGTAATTTTACTAATCACGCAAAATTTAAGATTTATCTAGTAGTTCTTAAATGAAGAACCTTTCAGAGTATCAGTTTACATCATGGGAGATTTTAATGAGTGTAAATCTTTGCTTGTCACATTAGAGAGTGAGTCAACTTTTCTTAACTATTGTTTATTCAACCACTTGTATTTTGTATATATGTAGCAGCCTCCTCTATTGAATTCAGAGGTGGCATTGCACTTAAATATTCTAGGAGTGAAAATCCCAGAAGCACAATTTGAAGATAGGAGCTTTCAGATTGGCTACATAAGGTTAAAACTCAATTCTTTCTCATTTAGGCACAAGCTTGTGTAAAATGGAATTTCTTGGACCAGATTGCAAAATATTGGGAATTACAGAGAAGTACTGAGAATTCCACATGTGGAGAGATCTTGGACTTGTTCAGCTTAATAAGGTAAATGATCTTCTAATGACTTTCTCATTTAATAATCTCTCTGAGAAGCATGAATTTGATCTTCTTTGACTTTAAAACAGACTTTCTATTTGAAATATGTAAAGTGAGACCCTCAATTTAGTTGTAATCAAATCCTAGCCATAGACGTGATAGTGCTGAGACTTAACCATGGGCCACCAGGGAGGCCCTTGTGTTGAGTCTTGAGTCTTCTTTATGTATCTTTTCTTGTTACCTGCAGATAATGATAGCTTTACCTCTTTGCCAATTCAGCTCCCTTTTTATACTTTCTCTTGTCTTGTTACTCTAGCTAGAACTTCCTGTAGAGTGTTAAATTGTAGTGATGTGAGTGAACATCTTTGTCTTATACCTTATCTTGGTGAAGAAACTTTCATCATTGAGAATGAATAAAATTAGCTGTGCATTTGCTGTAAATGGCTTTTATTCTGTTAAGATGCATCCCTTTATTTACATTTTTTCAAGGATTTTCATCATAGTGGATGTTGGATCTTCCCAAACACTTTCTCAGCATCCATTGATACAGCATTTTAGTTGATATATGTAATCGCTTTGATTGATTTCCAGGTGCTGAACCACCCTTCTGCCCCTGGTTCGGTCGTGGTGCGTGATCCTGCTAAGGCATTGTCAGTCAGTTTGCTAGGACGTCTGTATCTGTGTTCATTAGGGCAATTGGTGTGTGATTTTCTTTTCTTGTTTGGTTTGCATATTAGAGTAATGTTAGCATCACAAAATATATTTAGCAGTGTTCCAAAGAAGGTGTTTGGAAATTATGTATATAAGAAACTTTTCAGGGGCCTCCCTGATGGCACAAGGGGTGGTACTATGAAGCTCTCCGCAGCCAACACAAGTTCGATCACTGGCCAGGCAGGTGACCTACCTATGCAGGAGACCTCTCCTGTCTCTCCCACTGCATTTATTTTTATTTTTATTTTCTTTATGCATACAAGCAGAGGTACAAGCCAGAGGTTCAGTGGTGATTGGCGGAGGGCGGTGGTTAGAGGTTTCACCAGAGACAGAGTGGGGAGCAGAACAAGCAGATCCACTGAAGTACACTGCTGAGGAGGGCAGTGGGCAAGACAGGAGAGGTCTGCTGCGCCCTATGGGTCAGCTCCCTGGCTGGGGATCGAACTCACGCTGCAGTGGCCCCAGAGAGCTGCATAGTGCTATGCTTAACCCCTTGTGTCACCAGGAAGGCCCCTGATCAGGAAGTCTTAATAATAGAGAAAACTTTAGTCAAATAACCCATTTCGTCATTTAAGGTGCTATCTTTTGATAATGGAATATTGCTAATTATGGTGAAAATACAACTTTAGATATCCTATAGTTTTTCTTACTCGGCATACTTTCAAAAATGAGAACATTTCCAAAGTGGAAAAGTTATTTTGGGAATTCGTAAGGGGTGCTTTTAACAGTTTGGGCCTTTGCTAATTGACAGTTGCAAACAGGGATAATTGCAGTTGGCACCCTGGGAGTGCCTTGGGCTATGGGCTGTTGACCCAGTGAGAGCAACAGTGAGGCCAACAGCGGCACCACCCCCATTAGTATTGTAAGGTGTTAGATCTAGATATATGGGGGTACGGGACTGGTACCTGCAGACATGTTTTCGTGTCGCTGTACATCTAAAGACTACAGACCTGTAGTATGTAATTACACTTACTGTATGTAACACTGTACATAAGTAATTGTTAGTGCCTGGCAAAATGCAACAACATTCTCTCACATTAAAAAAGGTGTTAAATTCAGCCCCTCCCTGGTGGCGCAGCGGGTTAAAGCACAGCACTAAGAAGCTAAAGTCACTTATGAGTTTGAGTTATGAGCCACGCATGAGTTTGATCCCCGCCTGCCCTGGAGGAGATCCACATGGCGTGGCAGACCTCTCCTGGCCCTCCCGCTGCTCCCCTCAGCTG
>NW_004567119.1:38835656-38837432 GCF_000260355.1 Condylura cristata | reverse complement strand
CAGTTCTGTATGCACAAATAAAATAAAATCTTTAAAAAAAAAAAAAAGGTGTTAAATTCATCAATAAAATTGTGTTTTACTTCTGATATATGCAGAAACCAATCCAGGTCATAGACGCAATGTACAAAACATACAACCTCATGAATTCCCCAGAAGCAGTCCAGGCCATCATTCTGGGCCTGCCCAAGCCCGGTGCTCAAAGCTCATGAAAGCATTTTCATATTATGAACACAGACTTTGGAGCTAACCTTTGCACCCTGGACTTAAATCACCTCAGCCACCTGAGTGAACAGGGCTTCCTTTCAAAATCCTCCAAGCCACTTGGAATCACAGGGCAAGAGTGTGGTGGAAAACCAGGTGCAGGAATCCAAGGGGCAGCTTTGGGCACGAGGCCAGGTCACAGCCCCCGACTCCTGGGCAGTGTCAGCAGGATGTCCTGACCGCTCAGGCTTTGCAAGGCAGCGCTCAGTCTGCAGGCCCCACTGGGTGCAGCCACCTCTGCGGGAGAAGCGGGACCAAGATGGCTGCTTGGGCCTCCTGTGGATTGTGCTGGGCAGAGCTCCAGGGTAATCACCTCCCGGTCACCTGGTAAAGCCACGAAAATGATGGGGCACCCCCTGGCGCGGAACCCAGGTTTCCCTCCCACTCTCGGAATTGGGCTGACTTGTTCACTCAGGTATCCACCTCAGACAGTGAGTGCACAGCTTGGGGAGAGGGAAAATGTGTGTCTGCTCTTTCACCTAGAAACTGGGACCCACCAGAGGGAAAAACAACATGAGTAATACCTGTGTCTCCCTCAAAGCTGCTCCCTCACATCCCTCTGAAAACCTTTGTTGTCAGACAATGGGTTGATTAAATAGGACTGGAAGGTACAATGGCCGAAAGTGTGGGAGAGCTCGGAAAGGGAACCCAGCTTTTGGGAGTTCCAAGCCACATAGGCTCTGCATGTCCTCAGCCTGCAGGGCGCAACAAAGCATTCTACCCAGGAATTCTCCTCAAGCCTCACCTCCCTCCAGGACACCCATACCACATTCTGCTCCTCTTGTCCCAACAGTGGCCAGAGCCTCTCTGTCCAGGAGGCCCAGGCGGAGTACAGACAGACAGATCCTCTGGGACCACCACTGCCTGGAGCACAACGTCCAGCCTGAGGGGCCTGCTGAGCGGCAGGCGTGTGGAGAGCAGCAGTGTCTGCATCAGCACCTCATCATGACACCGGGCTGACAGGCTGGGCCCTCCCGCCCCATGGCCTGGACCGCTGTCTCAGGTGAGTGAGCACGGACAGGTTCCCCTGCCCCAGCCCATTCGTTTTCCTAGTCTCTTATCAGGGGGAGCTGTATTTGAGGGAAAGACTTGGATATAGGGGATCCCCTGGACAGACAACACTGAGGTCTCTTGCTCTGGTCTAGCGATCTTCAGAAGGGGCCTTTGGGGCTTCCTGTGCTGAGAGAGCCTGGGAACTGCCAGGTGTTTGTGTTGGGTCAGACCTGGAAGGAAGACAGCTTACAGTCAGGGACTTTTCTCGGCCCTGACACTTTGCAAGTTCAGGTTGCCTCAGGGACTCATGAACTTTCACAGTGGGCCCTGTTCACCCATAAGTGTCACAGGCACCCTCATAGGATGTGGACTTGTGTGAACTGGGCTACAGGCGGCTCCCAGGCATGCTCCTTCCCCCTTCCTGCAGGTGGATCTCCTCAGTTCTCTGTTCCTGAAAGTTCTTCCTTCCCCTTCCCCTTAAAGACATTGTTGTAGATGATTACTGTAGATTTTTTTTTTTAA
>NW_004567119.1:38816290-38835220 GCF_000260355.1 Condylura cristata | reverse complement strand
AAAGATTTATTTATTTATGCATACAGAACTGGGGTACAGGCCAGAGGTACAGGATTGATGAGAGGATTCACCAGAGGCAGATCGGCGACATACACTGCTGAGGGGAGCAGCGGGCTGGTCAGCATGCGGGTCAGCTACCTGGCCAGAGATCGAACCTGAGGTGAAGCGGCTGCAGTGAGCTTCATGGTACGGTTGCACCACCAGGGAGGGCCCCATTATTGTAGATCTTAATCTTTTCATTACAGTGTATTCTTGGCCCTATCCAAAGTCCATGAGGCTCCCCTAGCGCCCCTCCAGGTCCTCATCAGGTAGGATGAAGTGACTGTGGTGAGCAGGAATGGCCTTTAAATAGGGTTATAACTTCTTGCTACAGGTCCAGACAAGGCTGGCCTGAAAGTGGGCCTCCGAGTGTCCCGTGCTCCTCACGGCCGCCTGTGCGGGCGCACACCTGGGGTTCAGGAGGCTCCGCATGTGCATCCCTTGGGTACGACCAGCTTCTCCCCTTTGTCCTCTTCTGAAGCTGAGGCAAGAACTGGCACTTCGATGGCTGTCGCCCTGGGTATCTTCACCTTGCACCAGACACCGTGCCAACTCTGTTCCCGAGCCATGGCTGGGTGGGGAGGGCATCATCTGATGCAAGAGCCCTCTGAACCCAGGTGAGAGGGCCACGTGCCCTTGGCACTGGCCTGAGATCAGCACATACTCAACATCTCTCCCTGCTCGGGCGGTTCAATCTTGTTGGAGAAAAGAAGGACCACAGGTTTATGGCGGTGACTGGTGCACTTTCTGGCCATGGACTTTTCTGGACACCTTCTTCTCTGGAGAGTTAGGTGTTGGGGTGCTGATCTAGGTTAACAGCCAGAATGTCTGCCCTGCTGTGCCCTGAGTTTGGGATTCAGTCTTCTACACCTCTGATTCCGCTATTTGCCAGGACTTTATTTATTTATGCATACAGAACTGGGGTACAGGCCAGAGGTGCAAGGGAGGTGAGAGATTCACCAGAGACAGAGCGGGGAGCAGAACAGGCAGAGTGATGAAGTCCACTGCTGAGGGGAGCAGCGGGCTGGTCAGGAGAGGTCTGCCGCGCCATGTGGGTCCACTCCCTGGCTGGGGGATGGAACTCTTGCTGGGGCTGCCTCCTGCTGCAAGAGCTGTGCTTTAACCCCGTTGTGCCACCAGGGAGGGCCCTAGGACTTTCTTTTCAATGCAAGTTGCCTTTGAACTTTGCTCATCTCTGGCCCTGGCAGGTAGGAGGAGGCTGCCTCAGCAGCTCAGCCTCTCCCTAGACTGCTAAGAGAACACCCAGCTGGGAGAGGCTTCTGCTTAGCTTTTATCCACTCCCCAGCTGGCCCCCTTCCTTGCCTGAGGCCCAGGGAACCAGGAGAGAGGCCATCTGGGAGCCAGAGCTTTGGCACTGGTCCATTGGGAGATGGTCCCACCTCCTCCCTGCTGTCTGTAGGGACTGAGGTTTGCAAGTGACCTGAGAATGGATTCTGTGTCAGGATAAAGCGAAGCACCCCTGGGCTTAGGCCTTTCTTAAAAGGAGGGCATTATGTCCCCACTGGCCCTCAGCCTGGACACAGCCACTCGGCACATATAGCATGACCCCTACATCCGGGTCATCCACCACACCGAAGCAGGTCTTCCTCCTCACCTGTATCCAGCTGAAGCAGAAGGGCGTGAGGAAATGTCCCCGGGGATGGAAATCTCTCTAAGTGATTGGTGTGGTGATGAATAAATATGTACACTTGTGAAGTCAGTCCCTGGCTGTAAAGTATGTACAACTTGAGTATAAATTATGCTTCCACGTTTTCTGAAACACCGATGTAGAGATGGTCATGGTTAGGAATCAAGAGCTCCAAGGAAAAAAGGTCTTTGAGAAGAGGACTGGTGGCAGGCTCAGGCCCTCTGTGACCCTAACACAGTCACCTGGCACCCTAGACGCAGCAGGGCTCGTGCCTTCAGGACTTCTGACCTTCAACAGCTCAGGGGAGGCTTCACCTCTGGGATGAGCAGGGACTTTCTGTGTGCATAAGAAGCTCACGTTGCACTCTGTTCTCTCCCCAGGCCCCTTATACCCACAGCGGTTATACACCCAGAGACTCATCTGACCACCCTGGCGCACGTGACTGCACTCTGAGGGGTCAGCGAGGCCGCCTGTGCTCAGGGCCATGGAGTCGGTGCCTGGAGCAGCCTCAGCCCGCAGCCTGGCAGCTGCTCAGCCAATTTCTGCCTGGGTTTCCACGGTGCCCTCAAGGTGGACACATGAGTCCAGGCCAGGCTGGTTCCCTGTGGACCAGTGTCCTCCCTGGTGAGCTGGTCACCCCCACCAACAGGCTATAGCTACTTAGTCTGGCTGCCCTGGGAAAGGGAGTGTTTTGGAAGCCGGAAGGGCCCACTCTCCAGATAATGGGCAAGGCGTGGGACAGAGGGTCTGATTACAGCCTCCTCCTTTTGAAGTAGCAAGGAGGCTTTGCTTTCTGCCCCACCCGCCCATCAGCTCCTATTCCCACAGGGCACTGGGCAGATGACCTACATGGTGTTTTATGGGTCTTGTTCCAGGCAGTCCCGGCAGATGAAAGGTGGCAGGCAGGCACCTAGGAGTCACATACAGGGCCCCGCCCTGTCAAAAGGCGGCGGACGTGACCACAGAGGGGGGGAGGCGGGACTCCGGGTCATAAAGACGGTAATAGCTGCTGCTGGGATCAAAGACTGGTCCCGGGCTGAGACCCAGACACGCGGGGTGGGAGACCTGGGCGGTCGACTGTTCCCCGGCTCCGCGTGAGGAGACGGTCATGCACAGACAGGCTGCCTAGCATGCTTGCCGTCTGCAGAGCATGGGGGGGTCGAGCCTGCACGCATTCAAACCCTGGGTGTGAAGTGTGTTCACACGTGCTGACCACACGTGTGTCTCAGGCAGGTCAGGTGACGATCCCGTCAGAGGTCCGCAACAGAGAACCTTCTTCAAGCTACTCATTTCCTAGACCAGATAGAACGGGACCCCGCAGAACCAGGCTGCATGTGCCCACTGCCTCGATTCAACATGTGTTTCTTTTCTTTTTCCTTTGATGACCCACCGAAAACCTCCAGTGGGCTGACAAAATGAGTAGAATCCAAGTAGAAATAAATGCCCAGTGAGTTTCCCATGCCCAGTTGCCGTAGATACTTTCACAGTCGGTTCTTGAACGTCAAGGTGGACTCAAAGGCTGGCATTTATTTTTGTCGCTGAAATTGAATAAAAACAGTCTTTCCCCTTTTTCTTGATTGTGACCGCAAAGGGCCCAGGCTCAGTGTCTCTGGTTCATGATTTTCATGTACCTTATGGTATTGATCTTGCTCCTGAGCCCCATTTTCTTGGTAGTTGGCAAATGCCCACCGCACGGACTGTCCTTGCCCGCAGGGCAGTCAGTCCTCATGCAGACTCGTCCAGGGGACACAGAACCGGCCCTTACCCTGTCTCCCTCTGCTCTTTAGGCTCTGGCCAACCGCCAACCGCCAACCGCCAGCCTGGCGGCCCCTGCCAGGGGGCAGCGTGCAGCCTGGATGCTCAGCAGTCCCAGAGCCAGCGCCGCTGAGGCCAGGGACGGCCTCCGCCGCAGCGTGACCCGTTGTTTGCCAAGCGGCGTTTGTGCACGGTGTCAGCCAGGGCGTGGAGCGATGGGATTCTCTGAGCCCTGGAAGATCTGGCCGCCCTGGAGAAGGCGAGGAAGCAGCAAACACCAACAGTGGAGAGTACTGGGGTATCCTGGCCCCTGCAACGTCCTGTCTCCCCAGTTTTGTGTGTCTCATTTCTGCCACTGTAACTGCACAAATACACTGGCGTTGCGCGTGATCCGCACGTGTGATGTGACTCCTGCCCAGGAGCGGGCCGCCCTGGCCGCCCCCGCCCTCGCTGGCCTGGGGGCGCGGGCCGGGCTGGGCTCTGCCTGTCCAGCTGCAGGCCGCTCTGACCGAGCCCGGCGCTGCCCATGGCCTGACTTCACGGCGCTGCCTTTGCTCCCTACCCCAGCCCAGCTCAGGAAAGATTAACCGGAGCATCTGGGGAGATGCGGGGAAAGGGCACCTCCTGGCACAGAGCCCATCTGCACCTCAGTGCCAGGGGGAGGCCTGCATGCTGGCCGTCTCCCTTGTGGCCAGTAGAGGGCGGTGGGGCTGAGGCCCCGGGGCTCCCTGCAGCACCCATCTTTCTTAGGGCTGTGGCTGACCCTTGCGCAGAAGGGCCGAAGGCCGCGGGGACTCTGGACAACAGTCTGTAGTCTGGGGTCGGGTCGTGCTCACAGGAGTTCCTGTGAGCCTTCTAGGGCTTATCTTTCCTTGAGTGGGGTTGACCTTGTGATGAGGAACAGAACTACTGTTTAGGGTCCTGCTCTCTATGGTCACGTATCGTTTTAAGAGATTGTGTCAGTAAAAGTAGCTCAGGCTAAACTCCAGGTCCCCTTCAACAGGCCAGGTTGAAAGAGCACTGCCATGTCCCTGGAAGTCCCCCTAAGCCAGGTGGTTTTCAGAAGTGCTTCCCAAGGTCACACTGGGCCAGGCTTTGCCCTGGTCTTGCTTTTGAGCAGAAACCAGCCCAGCCCCCACAGAGCTTCACGGCCATGCTCCTGGGCTGGATCTATCTGCTTTGACATTCGGTTCCAGCCTGTGTTTATGAGGTCTCCGGTGGCTTCAAGCACCAAGGAGCCTTGGGGCTACTGGAAAAGTCATTGGTGTCGTTTTCAGCTTAGATGCTGAACAGTTGATCCCTACTCTGAGGATCTGGGGGTGGAGTGACGGAAGGCAAGCCGGGTGATTGGTTTGGGCACTGAATCCCGCTTCGAGTGCTATCAGCATGGCAGAGGCATGGGCATTTGCCCAGATACTCCTGTAGGTGGGCAGTTGGAATTTCTGGCCTCTCATTTTTACATAGATTAAAGAGTTCCTCTTTTATCTACTCCTATGCATGAGTGACTCACATAATGACCAGAAAGGAGTGAGAGTCTGCAGGATGTTGGCGCTCCTGGGGAACAGAAGCAGCATCTGTGAGACAGCCCAGCAGGCTTCCCAGAGGGCCCACTCAGTCCCTATGGGGCCCACTGAGGCTGCAGTGGTCAGTTACATGAAGTAGCACACATGGTCCCCCCAGTGCTGCTCAGGGCTTCTGAGCTGCAGAAGCCCTGGGATCGCCCAGGTGTCACCGCCCAGGGGTCCCCAGCACATGGGACTTGAAACCCACTTGCCACCTGAGGACAGATCAAAGGAAGCTGCGAAGCAGTCACCGCACATTGTAAGGTGAGGCACAGACACGAGAATAAGCGCCCGCAGCTGGCAGGCGTGTCCAAGGGGCTGGTGACTGAATGGATTTTGCCTTCTGACTGGGAGTGGGAAGGGAAAGATTAAGGGGGCAGTAGAAGCTTTCTGGTGTGGGGATGAAGGTGCAGCGGGGTGGCGGGAACCAGGTGAGAGCTCCCCTGGAGGGGGTTGTGTGCTCCTGGCCCAAAGGATAAGTTCCCTGCTGAGGGAAGGACTCTGGCTTGTGAGTTTTTGCAGGCAGGTTCTGAGCAAGCTTGAGGGACTGTGAGGTGAGTATTTGGACTGCTGAATGCTGAGTTAAGGGGAGAGACACTATAGGAAGGCAGTAGTTAAGCTTCAGGTTTGAGCCTTAGCTCAAGGGACAGTGGTCACCATCCCCTGCACTTTCCTTCCCACCTCACCGGGAGGCCGGCTGGCTCCCCCTTCCTGCACGGGGAGCAGAAAGTTGAAACAAGTTGGTGGCTGAGTTGTGGGTGTCAGCCTGCATTGGAACCACTTTGCCCCCTTCTGGGGCACCCTGACCCTTGCGAGGAGCAGGTGGTGATCTGTTGACCCCAACGCAATCCTGGACTTGAGCACCTTCCCAGAACAATCTGGTCCGACTGAACTGTGGTCCAATGTGCAAGTCCCTCAGCCACAGGGAAAGCGCGGGGCCTGCAGGGAGCATGTGCTTGCTCTCTCCACACCAGATGTCAGTCTTAGGGGAGGGAGACGGGGCAGCAGAGAAGCCTGGGAAGGTCATGAACCCCTTCTTATACTAAGGCCCATTGGAGACCCGGTCAAGTAATCTTTCCTCTGGACACTCCTGTAACCTGAGAAATACGTAGATCTCCGGCCGAGGACATGCCCTGTGTCTATGGGTCGGACGGTGAACCCTAGCTCAGTACATTAAGGGTTGAGGATCTATTGGCACGTTTCTTCCCATAAAGCTGATCAGGCTGCCTGTTGGGTTTCTTGGTCAGGGAGGCCCATCTCCTCTAGGATGGCCTACTTTTAGGCTGTCAGAAGTGGAGCAGGCAAGTCCCATGTAGGTTGCATGTAGCAGCAGTTAGGAAGGAAGGAAGGCGCGGGCCTCCCTGCTGGTGGAAGGGGTTAAGCTGCAGCACAGTGATGCCATCTGCAGCACATTTTGATTCCAGGGCCAAAGAGCTGACCCACCTGGCACAGCAGACCTCTCCTCTCTTGCCCGCGGCTCCCCTCAGCAGTGTGTTTCCGTGGATTCACCTGTTCTGCTCCCCACTCTGTCTCTGGTGAAGCCTCTCCCCCCCACACCCCTCTGGCCTGTATCCAAGGTCTTGTATGTATAAATAAATAAATCTTTAAAAAATTAAAATAACAAAAGTGAAGTGGCAGGCCTTGACACATTTTGTCACCATATTCTAGAGAGCAACTCATCCAGCAATAGACCCATCCCTGAACGGGGCCCCTGGAGTGGATTAGTGCTATGCACAAATTATGTATGTTTAAAAGTTTATGGCTGTTGAGATGTGAAGGACAGTGTGAAAATCCATTTGACTGACTCTAGAAGGAAAGCGTGCCCTGGCTTGTTATGAAGAACAAAAAAAAAATCTGTATACCTGGATTTGGATCCCAGTTTGGCTACTTAATTGTATGGTCTAGTTGTGTAACTGAACCTCAGTTTCCTCATCTATAAAATGTAGTAAACAATAAGAAAAAAAAAAGCACCCACCCTACCTTCAAATATTGTGACAAGGATTATCTAGAGCTTAGGCCGCTGAGACAGATTCATGTTACTGTTCGACACAGTGGTGTGTCAAAGATAGCAAAGCCTCCAAGAGCTCATTGGTATTAGTTAAGTGGATGGTTCTTAGAAGCCTTCCTTGGGGGGCGGGAAGGGGGCTCCATATTGATCTAACTTTCTCTTACAAAGCTGTTCTCTTTGTAATCTGTCCTAGGCTAGGTAAAGCATTTCTTTGTACTATGTAGCTCTGTAGCTCTCTCTTTCCTCCAGATCGGGCTCTCTTGAAGGCACTATTCTCAGTGGTTAACTATTCTAGTTTTCTCTTCAGGCCTCTTAAGGCTTGTCAGGCCTCGTATTCCTCCTCTCCCCACCTCCCAGCGTCCGGAGCCCACACAGCTGGCTCTGTGCCTCCCAGCTCTGGCTGCAGGCCCACCCTCACAAAGGACCCCTCAGTACCTCTCTGCCCCCTCCCCTCCCCGTCCTGCTCATAACCAGAGCCTTAAAGTCTCACCCATGCTCGCAAAAGCTTTTAGGTAGGTCAGAGGGTGCCATTCATTATAGACAAGCAGAACTTTGTCTTCATGCCCAGCCACTCAGCCAGCAGTGAGACCCAAATATTTTATCACCTTGATAGGCCAGCACTGGACTCTGGCAGAGGGTTTCCAACACACCCAAGCATTCAGTGTGACGGCCCTGTGCTGTGGGAGGCTCTTGCTAATGTCAAGCTGCTCCAAAACGAATGGCTTAAAACAACTGCAGTTGGTACACTCATGGTTCCACCGTGTCACAGAGCTTGTTTGTAGCAGCTCAACCTTGGTCTGTGCAGTGGTGAGGGCAAGTCCGGAACCCAAGTTGTCCTCACTCATTGATCTCCTGCCACAGCTGAGCTGACCGGACTGGCGGGGAATGGCTGAGCTGACGGGACTGGCCTCTCAAGTCTCCCCTCCTCCTGGACCTCTGTTCCTCAACAGTGTAGTCAGACTGCCCTTGTGAGTACAGCCTCTGTGAGAAAAATCTTAAGTGGTGAGCACTTTGAAGACCTAGACCACAAGATACAGATTGAGGTGTCAAAGGCTGAAACATGTTGTCCCCCAAATCATGTTGATGTCCTAAGACTCATTTTCCTAGAACTTAATTCGAATTGGGGTCATTGCAGATATAACCAGCTCAGGTGAGCAGCATTACTGCAGTGGGGCGGGGGGAGCTCCTCGCTGGGCTTGACAAGAGTCCTTGTGAGAGGGAGACGCTGACATGCGCAGTGCACCGAGGAAGCAGGTGAGGATGGCAGTCTGCTGCCAGAGCTACAGATGCCAGTGAAGGCCTGGACTGGGCCCTTCCCTGGTCCCTCGCAGGACAGAGGCTCTTTGCTCTCGGAGTGCTGGTCTTCAGAAGCACAAGGAAGTAAAGTTTGTGGCACTTGGTTACAGCAACCCTCACCAACCAAAACAGATAACTGTCCGCCTCGGACAGAGGGTGTCTGACAGGTGCGAGAAATGGTTGTGGCCTTTACAGACCTCCTGTTACAAGTCTGCCCAAGACAGGTACAGCCTAGGGCAGTAGAGAGGAGGGATTAGAGCTGAGAGGTAAAACCCGCATCTAGGCATGCCTGAACAGGAACTTCTGGGTGGCACTGGGAAGCTGATTCTCTTCCCTGGGTATGAAAAGACAGGCTGAGATAAAACATGCTTTCGGATTCACTAGAGTAGATCCTCTTTCACTAGCGTCCTTTAGCCTGGACCAGAATCTTCTAGAAGGCTCATAAACACAGATGGCTCTCCCAGCCCTTCCCTGTTTCTTACTCTGTAGGTCTTCTGGGGAGAGTTGAGAATTTGCATTTCTACCCTGGTGATGCTGATGCGGCTGGTTCAGGATTTCACTGTAAGAGTGAATCACACACCACTCAAGGGTGTGGTTCTCAGCCCTGCCAGTGCAATAGAATCATCTGGAGAGCTTCCTGCAGCCTGGGTGCTCCCTGGGCTCCTATGTAATTGGTCTAGTAGGGTTCAAGTTCTGGTGGTGGTGGTTTATTATTTTTTAAAAGACTTATTTATTTATGCATACACGAGCAGGGTACAGGCCAAAGATGTGGGGGTGTGGGATGATTCACCACAGACAGAGTGGGGAGAAAAACAGGCAGGTCCACTTGAAATGCACTGGTGAGGGGAGCAGCAGGTGAGACAGGAGAGGTCTGCTGTGCCATGTGGGTCACTCCCTGGCAGGGGATTGAACTCATACTGCAGAGGCTGCAGATAGCTTCATAGAGCTGAGACTTAATCTCTTGCACCACCAGGAAAGCCCCAGTGGTTTATTTTGTTTGTTTTGGTTTGTTAGTATTATTTTTAAAAAATGTGTTTATTTATGCATATAGAGCTGGGGTACAGGCCAGAGGTGCGGAGGCAATGAGAGGCTTCACCCGAGACAGAGTGGGGAGCAGAATGATGAAGTACATTGCTGAGGGGAGCAGCGGGCGGGTCAGGAGGGGTCTGCCGTGCCCTGTGGATCACCTCTGAGGCGGGGATTGAACTCGTGCTGAGGTGGCTTTAGCTTCTTAGTGCTGTGCTTTAACCCGCTGCACCACCAGGGAGGGCCTGGTTTATTATTTTTAACAATCTCTTGGTGAAGCAAACATACAGCCAGAGAGGAGAACCAGGGCTAAGTGGGCCCCAGACATTTGAGGAAATAAAGTCTTCATTCATTCATTATAGAAACTGTTCCTCATTGTCACACATGGCCCAAACAGAAAAAGATATAACTTAAAACAAAACAAAACAAAAAATAAATTGTCCTTTTACTTCCTGAGGTTAAGGAATTTGATAGACTTTTTAAGTTCCTCCACTCTTCGAACAATTATAACAGCTGCTCTTCCATCAGCCCCTGACATAGTTGCTCCTGACATAATTACACTGGCCAGAGAGAGATGGGAGTTCACTCCTAAAAGGGAAGGAGAAGAGGAAACCCTTGATACTAGTTTTAGGAGACAAACCACCCAGCTGCTTTCATGACTGGAAGTTGGGGCTAGCAGCTGAGGCCTCCTGAACCCCCACTTTCACAGCCAGCATGCAGGTAGCTGGCTCTGGAAGGGGCACCACTGAGCCCCGCCTTGTGGTGGTGTGAACCATCCTGTACTTAGCCCCCCTGTGCCTCAGGGCCTGGAATGGAGTGAGGGGAGAGAGGGTCCTCTCTCTGTGCTGTGATGATCCATCTGGGTGGGAGGCTCAGAACAGTGCCTGACGCACAGATGGGAATTTTTGTGCCTTAATATTTCAGCCTTTTTGTGAAGTATCCTCATCTTACGAGTTACTCAGTGTATTTGTCCAAGGTCTAGTAGCTGCCCAGGGCACAGGTGGACCTCGACAGCTGCCTGCTGGAGGCGAGAGGCCTGTCCCTTGGCTGACAGGGTGGGAGCCGTGTCCCAGAGTTTGCTGACAGGTGAATTTATCGAACAGTCCCAAACCTGAAAATAAGGCCACAGAGTGAAGCCGTGAGTGACCAGAATTTCAAGTTTTGACAGGGTGGAGTGTGAAGAAAGTCAGAACAGCCCTCCTGTATTCTGGGAGACTAAGAGCAGGTGCAGAGGTGAGTTTTTGGGTGGAGCTGGGGCTGCGATTCTGTCTCAGACTTCAGGCTCAGGGAGAGTCGAGACAGGAGGTGATGACGCGTGGGATTCTAGTTTCTTCTTTCAGCAAATGATGAAATTCACATTTGTCTACTCTTGAGGTCTTGGGGATAGAGTGGTGAGCAAGATACTCATACAGGCCTCCTATCTCAGGAAACACACACTCGGGGGAAGGCGTTCCACCCCTGAAACAGTTAATGCAAGTGAGAGCTGTATGCAGTGTGCCAGACGGGAGAGAGAGCCTGGCCTGGTGAGGGGTGACAGGGAAGGCTTCTCTGAGGAAGTGTCATTGAATCTGAGGAAGAGTAGAGTTAGCCAGATGGAGGGGGTCCAGGCCAGCAAACAGCACCCGAGAAAGTCCCGAGTCCATGGAGAGAACTGCAATGACTAAAGCTGAGGTGCTGGGGGATGAGACTGTGAGGCAGCTGTGGGCAGGAGTCCACATTTCACCCTACGTGAAAGCTCTGAGGAGCCACTGAAGGATTTTTAAACTGGTGATGCCCTGACCCACGAGGTGAGGTGTTTCTTGCCTTATAATTTTTTTTTAAAGACTTATTTATTTCTGCATACAAGAATTGGGGTACAGGCCAGAGGTGTGGGGGTGAGAAGATTCACCAGAGAAAGATTGGGGAGCAGAACAGGCAGATGTACTGAAATACCTGCTGAGGGGAGCAGCGGGTGAGACAGGAGAGGTCTGCTGGGCCATGTGGGTCAGCTCCTTGGCCGGGGATTGAACTCGTGGTGCAGTGGCTGCGGACAACTTCATAGTGCTGCACTTTAACCCGCTGCGCCACCAGAGAGGGCCCTCTTGCCTTATAATTCTGAGCCCTCTTCTATGCTCAGCACTTGACTCTGCAAAGATACTACCTTTATCCTGCAGGTAAGAACACAGTGGAACCCCAGAGATGTCGGGTCTGGGTTTACATATCCAGACCATACCAGAACCCCTTGCCTTAGCAAGTAGACTTCACTCGGGCCCAGATAGATTGAGGGGGAGATGCTATCTGTGGGAAGGACACCTGGATTCCTCTCTCCTGTCTCTTATCCCTCTTGAGATAATACTGCTCTCAGGAGGTCCAGGACTTCTAAAGTAGCCCAACCAGAAAGGGAAGAATTGTGCCCTGGGGCCTTTGCTGGCAATATCTGCCCTTCCCTACCCACCTGGGTCAGGGCTGGCAACTTAGTGGAAATTGCCTACCTGCCTGGGCCTGTCTGAGGCTCCCTGGCAAACAGAGAAGGAGCTTAGACCCTGTGGTAGGCTTGGGGGCAGGTCAAAGCCCAGGCCTGATGGTGGCATCACCCTGGGGCCCCAGAGGATGTGTCTGGCAGGGAGTCAGGGCCCCAAAGGAACAAGCCCTTGGGAATGGGCCTGGCCCCGGGGCCCCTCTGAGTGGGTGGGAAAGAAGAGGAACCCGCACTTGGCACAGGCTGAGTGCAGGCCCCTTGGTCACAGAGTGAAGGGAGAGTTGGGCTGACATACTCCAAGCATCTAGCATTTGCCTGGCATGTTTCATTTCCTTTAATTGTCATACCAACCTTCTAGAGCAGACTAGAGATCAGTCTTGTAGGTGGCAAACTAGAAACCTGGAAGTGTCTCTGAGCTTGTAAATAGAGCTGGGACTAAAACCCAGGTTTGGGTGACACTGGAGCTTAATTAAGCACGTGCTTTGGAAACTTGGTCATCCCACAAACAGAGCTTTCTTGCCCCAAAGGAGAGCCTCAGCAGTTTTAGAATGGTGGAGGTGACATTTGTGTAGGACGCTGTCTCGATGTCTCAGGTGCTTAGCACTCAGTAAGGAATCAAAGGTATGGCTGAATGGAAAACCTGTTTCTGGGTCCCAGAACTGGCGCTATGGGGTTGAGGGGAGGGGGACAGAGGTCTCTCTCTGGGAATTGTGGGCTTCTCCGCGCCTCCCCAGGAGTGATGGCTATCTCTGGGCAGTCTCACTTGGCCAAGCAGATCAGTCCAGCTTGGCTGCTAATACCTGCCAGAGAGCTGCTTCTACCAAGAGACTGAAAATTAGTACTCGAAAACCTGATTTAAATGAGTTTGGAAGAGCCTCCCTGGTGGCACAACAGGCTGAAGCGCAGCACTGTGAAGCTACCCACAGCCACTGAGGCACCAGTTCAGTCCCTGGCCAGGGAGTGACCCACATGGCTCAAACACTGCTCCCCTCAGCAGTGTACTTTAGTAGATCCACCTGTTCTGTTCCCCACTGTCTCTGGTGAATCCTCTCAACCCTCCCCTCCCCCGCCCCGCCCCACACCTCTGGCCTATACCCCAGTTCTTGTATGCATAAATACATAAAAATAAACCTTGAATAACGAAATACGTGAGTTTGGGAGGCTAGCAGAGAATATCTGCATGTAAAATGCTTGACCCAACAGATGCCAGAAGAATGGCATCTCTGTCCAACAGCCCCTCAAAAGGAGATATAGGGGCACTGGCCCTGAGGTCAGGGTGTATACCTATCTCGCTCTTGACTACATTTTCCAAATTTGTGTTGTCATTGTTTCCAAACAAAGCGGTCTCATCAGTTAAATAACTAATTGTTTGTGTGTGTGTTTGAGGTGACATTTAGAAGCCTCTGTGGAATCGAGGCAACTCCTCTCTCCCCAACTCTAAGGCTGGCAGAAAAACGGTCAGCTCCCACCCAAGCTCCTTGAGCTCATATTTTCCCTCTGGCCCTGTGGTCTTAGGGGACATCTGTTCCTGGTTTGATACCCAGTGCTGGCATGGTTGCACCAGAGCGCTTCTGCAGTGATTGTCCTTTCGCGTTAGGCCTCATTTGCTGGGAGAAGCATCCTCGCAAGAGGGCCACTGCCCTCCCGGAGTCAGGCTGTCCCCTCAGGATCACAGCTGTGTGTTATCGGTGGCAGACTTCTTTCCCCAACCGACCCCACCCTGAAATCAGGTAACTGTTGTTAGAGCTGTGTGACCTTGACTCCTAACTTTGTGGACAGACTTTCCAGCATGGGTTTCCTGCTGTCTGGTGCTTGAATTTGCACTTTGGCCATATCACTCAGGGAACGAACGAATGAGTGTGGCCTTCGGCCAGGTTTCCTTCTGGAGCCGGGGGTTCCCGACAAGGAACTGGTCATTTAAGGGATTCCTGGCTCTAATAATAAGAGAAACTGGGATCCCAGGTAACTATATGCTTTGGGATTTTCCTGCTTCAGGAACTCCAGCTAGCTTAGTGCTCCAAAACATGTTCTTCTTTGTGCCCACTCTTAGCTGCCTGGACTCAGCTAACTAAAAGGAATTCAGAACTCTAATGACCATTATAGGGAACTTGTGAACTCCCCAAACTTGCTTCCTTAAAACTGAATTGGGGGCCTCCTTAGAGGCGCAGGAGGTTAAGGCAAAACTCTATGAAGCCATCCACAGCCACTGCAGCATCAGTTCGATCCCCGGCCAGGGAGCTGACCCACATGGCGCAGCAGACCTCTCCTGTCTTGCCCGCTGCTCCCCTCAGCAGTGTATTTCAGTAGATCCACCTGTTTTGTTCCCTACTCTGCCTATGGTGAATCCTCTCATCCTTTGCACCTCTGGCCTATACCCCAGTTTTTGTATGCATAAATAAATCTTTCTAAAATATCGGACGGCCATGGTTCTGAAAATATTAAAAGTAAATAGCAAGCCTGTTTCAATAGGTACTGGGAAGTCTCCAAACATTATGAGAGTCTAAAATTGTCTATTTGCAATAAAACTTTTTAATAGACTGAAAAATTCAAGTACCTTAGGAAAGATTAAATGGGCTTCAGAAGCTTCTGTCTCCCACCTCCTCTAATGGGATGCTGGGCAGCAGAAGTGTGCTCAAGTTTACCTCCTGTCATCCTTCCCTGGACCACCTGCCACCCTAACAAGACCTCAGCTGATTATTCTACTCCCACTTCCTTCCTCCTGTCTGTGGAGACTGACTCTGATCTTCTCCTGCTCTGAACTTATTCAAATCTTTCCTTTTACTATTGCGCCTTCTGAGGATCCAGAGGAACCTCAGATCTCTTGCATTCTTTGGACTAAGGCCACAATGTGAGCCATAGAAAGACTTTACTAAAATAACCACAAAGATTTGCCAGAGACATTAACATCATTATGCAAATCTATCAACCTGGTTTTTCTGACCTGTATCACATACTTGTTGGTGAGGGTCACACTGTCCAGAAAATTCTTTATGTGTGTGTGTATATATATATATATATATATATATATATATATATATATATATATATATATATAAAATAGCTTATTTTTACATCATTTTGTACTTTTTTATTTTCATCTCAATTGTAATCCCCGTGGGTTTCTCATCACCAAGTCACCCGTGCACCCGTGCGCCATCACCATAGTCCTGTGCACTTCCCTCCCCGCCTCCGTTTTTGATCCCATTCCCCACTCCACCCCCGCAAAATGTCTCTGGTATATGGTTATTCATTATTTTTATTATTTTCTTGCCTGGTCCATTATACTCCTGCTAGAGTATAACCATCCAGTATTTTGTCCAGAAAATTCTTAAAGGGGTTTAGATAAAAGCCTGTCTTTTGCGAAGAGGCTAGGAATATGTCAAACTGCCAACAGCATTTTGTGAATCTCTTGATCAGAATAAAATTCAGGTTTGGACACAAAAGTCTTTTATGTTATTAGTATAATCAACTTCAGAGTGTTTTCAAAGAAAACCCAAGTCTACCTTTTGATACTAGTCTCCCTGAGTAGACTTTAGCTCTGCTAATGGGCTGAGCTGGAATCTTGCTCTTTTGGTAAAGAGAATGGAGCAGAGCAAGAAACTTTTTTTTTTTAAAGATTTATTTATTTATTCATACAGACTGGGGTACAGGCTAGAGTTGCAGGGGCAGTGAGTGGCTTCAGAGTGGGGAGCAGGACCAGCCGACTGACGAAGTACAGTGCTGAGGGGAGCAGCGGGCGGCTCAGGAGAGGACTGCTGCGCCATGTGGTCACCTCGGGGCAGGCAGGGATCGATCTCATGTGGAAGTGGCTTTAGATTCTCAGTGCTGTGCTTTAACCCGCTGCACCACCAGGAAGGGCCGCAAGAAACTCTTCTGACTCCAGATCTAGTTGATTTGGCAAATCAGCTTGCTCAGACTTTAGAATGAGCCACCTTAAGGAAAAATTGCAAATATCCTCTATCTTCAGCTTCAACAACTGAAGGCCCCTTATTGAATGAACTCCCCCTAGGTTTTGTTATTATTGTTTAAAAAAAAGAAAAGGCACTGGAAAATAGAAAGTCACAGACTCAACTGCTGAGAATGTTTTTCACCTTCCAACCTGCTCTTCCGTTTGCTGCCCAAGGAGAGAACACCAAGGAAGACAAAGGGCTTTTTCCTATCCTCCCCCTTAATTGGCTCAGAAATAACTTCCCGGATTGGGAATAAAGCTCTGTCCTTATTGGCACTGGAGCCATGTTTTGAGTACTTAAGGCCACTGCTACCACACAGCCCTCCCTTGAAGTACTCACACAGTTCAACGAGAGGGAATATCTCTCTGACCAGGTCTCAAAAGGTCACATCTCAAGTGATGTCTCTTTGCTAGGGAATTGTGGGAGAACCCATCCTTGTCCCCTGAGTTCCTCTGCCCATATTAATTTATTAGGTCAAGAATTCTTAAGGGGCCTTCCTGGTGGCACAGGGGTTAAAGTCTCAGTGTATCACGCTATTGCCAACCACTGCAACACCAGTTGATCCCCTGACAGGGAGCTGACCCACAGGGCGCAGCAGACCTCTCCTGAATCTCCTACTGCTTCCCTCAGCAGAGTGTTTCAGTTCATCTGCCTATTCTGCTCCCTACTCTGTCTCTAGTGAATCTTCTCACCCACCACCCCTCCCCCTCATATACCTCTGGCCTACACCCCAGTTATTGCATTCATGCATAAATAAAAATTTTTAAATGACTTCTTAGAAAAGTGTGATGTTGGGATCTCTTTCTCCCAAAAGAAGGAAATAATTCTGGAGGCAACAGTAACAAAATAGCCAATGAATTATATGAAGGTTCAAACAACTGTTATTTGCCCCGCCTCTGACAGTGGTACTAAAGTGAGTTTGGAGACTCCGACCATTTACGTTCCTATTGAATCAGATAGCATCCTCCTAATGGGCAGATTCTCATACTCATGAGGGTAAAACTCATAGAGCATCGACTCAAATAGATCCTTCTAAACCTCCCCCAGAATAATCAATGCCAATTAGCAAAAAAGTCTTTGGCATAAAGCCTACACTAGATCACAATCATTACCCTTTTAGTCCACAAGGCTTTAGAATAAAGGCCTCATTGGTGCTTGCACAGACTTTGCAATACTCCAATTTGAACTGTGGGGAAACCCAAAGGCCAATGTGGAGGTTCCTCCCAAGCCTCTGAGCAATGAACAACACTGTCATTTCTTGGCTTCAGTTAGGCCAACTCCACGGACGAGTAAGAGCAAACCCCCAACTAAATGTAAATTCAATAATTGATCTAGGCAGTATATATTTTAGCATTTAGTTGATGAAATTAATCAGTAGTTATTTGCTTTCACCTGGGAAGGAAGGCAATTCACCTGGATAATGCCTCAGTTTCACTGTAAGCCTTTATTTCTTTTTTGAAAAAATATTTTATTATATATATGTGTGTGTGTGTGTATGTATATGTGTGTGTGTGTGTGTATATATATATATATATAATTTACATCATTCTTGTTTTTGTACATTGTTTCATCCCAGCTGTAATCCTTGTGGCCTTCCCACCACCATTTCAACTTCCCCGTCCATAGCCATAGTCCTGAGTGCTCTTCCTGTCCCAGTTTTGATCCTACTCCCCTCTCCTTCCTCGTAGAATGTCTCTGGTTTCTAGTTGTTTGTTGATGTTCGTTTCTACTTTATTACAATTGCTTTTATTTTTTTCTTTTTCTGATCCCTTACACTCCTGCTATGAGTGAAATCATCTGATATCTTTTTTTTCCTGGAAAGCCCTTATTTCTCACAAATCCTGAAAGGTGATCTGGTCCATAAAATGTTCCCAGGGGTTCCACCTTATCATACACAAATGATTGGATTCGCTGCTCTGTATTTCAAGCCTTTTCTTAGTAAAGACAGCATCAGTTTGTTAAAGTTTTAAACATGAACAGGTTTCTAGGCCCCCAAAGAGAAGTTGCAGTTTTTCCAAGCCTAGGTTTGATATTTAAGACATCAGAACACCCAGATGTGCCCAAACCCCAAGACTAAATGTGGACTAGCTGGTCATTACAGTAATTGGATTCCAAATCTCTCTCATGCCAAAACCTCTGTAAGCTTTATTACAAAGAGTAAGCCTGACCGAATTCTATGGGAGGATCAAGACAACACAGCTTTAAAGGAAGGATTTACTAGCCTGCCCTTGGCCATCATAATGATCAGATTCCCGTGTCCCTTTTCTTTTTTAAAAAGATTTATTTATTTATTTATGCATACAAGTACTGGGGTACAGGCCAGAGATGTGGGTGGTGAGTTCACCAGAGGCAGAGTGGGGAGCAGAACAGGCAGAGAGACTGAAATACACTGCTGAGGGGAGCAGCAGGAGGGTCAGGAGAGGTCTGCCGCACCATGTGGGTCAGCTCCCTGGCCAGGGATCGAACTCAGTGCTGCAGTGGCTACAATAGCTTCATAGTGCTGCACTTTAACCCGTTGTGCCACCAGGAAGGGCCACCTTGTCCCCTTTTCTATGAGAAAAGAAGGTAAGTGCTCTTGGGCATTTACCTGACACTCCTGAGGGTCCCACTGGAGGCTGACAAAAGCCTCCTCTCCTTGCCTTAGCAGTTGCTGCCACTGCTATTTTGGCTAGAGGCACTGAGGGAAAACATTTGTGGGAGCCCATTGTATTTTTGTACCCACTCCCAATAGAAGAACACCACAATTCAAAATTTCCCAATCAGCTACTTACCTTGGCCACTGCTCCCCATACAACGCATGTCAGAACCCCAACCAGCTCTTCTCTCTGACAATTCGGGTGAGCTCCCTGTGACTTTTTGACACTGTGAGATCCTCTCCTGACTCCAGTGATATTCTGCAACAAACTGCTTTGGGTGTCCTGATGCTTCCTTGTTCTTTCCAGGTTTATACTTAAAAGGTGAAATGGTGGGCCCTCCCTGGTGTCTCAACCGATTGAAGTGCAGCACTGTGAAGCTAGCTGCAGCCACTTGAGCGCTAATTTGATTCCTGGCCAGGGAGGGGACCACATGGCTCAGCAGACCTCACCTGTCTTACCCGCTGCTCCCCTCAACAGTGTACTTCATAGATCTGCCTGTTCTGCTCCCTACTCTGTCTAATAATAAATAATTTATACATACAAGAACTGGGG
>NW_004567119.1:38813157-38815835 GCF_000260355.1 Condylura cristata | reverse complement strand
TATATAGTAGTTTTTTTTAAAGATTTATTTATTTATGCTTACAGAACTGGGGTACAGGCCAAAGGTGTGGTGGATGAGAAGATTCACCAGAGACAGAGTGGGGAGCAGAACAGGCAGATGTACTGAATGAAATACGCTGCTGAGAGGAGAAGCAGGCAGGTCAGGAGAGGTCTGCTTCATGGTGGTGGTGGGGAATCGAACTTGCACTGCAGTGGCTTCAGAGAGCTTCACAATGCAGTGCTTTAACCCATTGCGCCACCAGGGAGAGCCTGGGAGGGCCCTTTTTTAAAAATATTTTTATAAATTAATTTTTGTCTAGAAGAACTGGGGTACGGGCCAAAAGGGTGTGTGCGTGTAAGAGGATTCACCAGAGACAGATATGGGAGCATAATAAGAAACATACAGCTGAGAGGAGCAGCACGTGAAACAGAAGAGGTCTGTGTGCTTGGTGGGTTACCTCCCCTGCCTTCCTATGATTGTATTACGGGACAGGGAGAGGGGCACCCCTGAACCCCCAAATCTGCCTGCTCTAAATAGGTTCTGCTAATCGTCATATCAACAAATCATGTAAGATTTTTAATTGAAAGGAACTTTAATACAATTAATGTGCAGTACAAAAAAGAAAAAATACAGTTTTAAAATCAAACACCCGAAGTTACCTAGCCCCTGGTGGGTAAAAGTCCACCCAAAAGGGATTGGCCCAAAGCAAGGCCTGAGAGCCTGCCACAAGGCTAAAGTACCTTCTGGCCGGGACCCATAGAAAAGGGTCAGAAATGGCCAGACAAGTCTGGGAGGAAAAGAGCGCAATCACAATGAAGGTAAACGGGTGCCGTAGTCCACCTCCTCTCTCACCCACGTCTGTTTCACCCAGTCCAGGACCAAAAAGTAAACAGTTTCTTCACATGTCTCTCTGCTCCCTGTGCCTCCCTCAGGTCTTCTTCTGGCCTCCACCCTGCTTCCTTCCTCCTCAGTTTCCAGATTCCCCTCCTCCCTGCTCAGCTCCACCCTCCTTTGGGTGGGGCAGGGAACCTGGGCCCTTCCCTTTTTCCCCTGGGGACCCCCGTTACAGCAGTGCTGAGACTTGTCCTCTAGGCTACCAGGGAGGCCCCTTGCCAGGGTCTCTGGATGCTCATGGGAAAGGGGGTCCAGACAGGGTGACCTTTGGGTCCCACATTCAGGTAAACCAAAGTCCTGAAACCTTTGTCCCATGGGGCAAAGAAGGGATCCTAGGACTAGAAAGAAAGAGGTGGAGGAAGGAAAAGGTATACAGTGATCAGCAGACTCAGCTTCCCAGGACAAAAGCCAAGAGATGACCCCTGAGGGCAACAGCCACAGGTGGAGGTGAGGTCTAATCAGAGCACAGAGAGTCTACTCAGGAGACCAGCACAGCAGAGGGGAAGTGATTGGTGGAAAATGGGGCGGGCAGGGGGAGGAAGGACTTTATCCCACTGTGTGTGCTCCCGCATTCTGATCTGTTGTGGGCTTTCCTCCTGCTTCATCTGGACGGCCAGAGTCTTCCTGTCCAGCCTAAGGGTCTATCTTCAGGTAGTCTGAGAAAGCCACTCAAGACCCTGTCTGTTCCCCTCCCACAGATGCCCGTGGCGCTTCTACCACCTGCCGCGGGCCGCTGATCATCACTCCTTTCCTCCCGTGGTTAACTGTCTGGTGGCGGCACTGTGTAGGGGAGAGGGCAAAGAGAGGCAGTGGAAAGACGGAAAATTCTGAGTCACACGTAGTGAGAGCACGCAAACATAAACGGGAAGGCCCCAAAGGGTGCAGCTCATCTTGAGATCTGAGTCTGTGGGATTCCGTAGGGTTACCTGGCCAAACATTCCTGGGCGCCAGGAGGTGACAGCGATGGTGGCACTGAATTGGGGAGAGAGGGAGGTGAGGATCTATTGCAAAGAGGCAGAGGGAAAACCGGTGCATAGGGGAATCTGTGGGAAGCAGAGGAAGAGATGATCAAAGAGCCTGGAAAGTAAGAATCCTTTCAGAAGGGACTCAGCATGAAGAAGGTGACGAGACCTGGGGTCGGAGCGGAAGGAGGCGCACCTCCAAGCCGGCGAGCCCTCCCTGGAAGTGGTGGCTGCGGCCGGCGGTACGGGGGCGGGGAGCGGCCGCCTCACGTGCGCTACGTGCTGCGCCCTGTGCCGCCCCCTCCGCCGCCGGGACTGCCGGCCTGCCTCCGCTCCGCGAGCTGGGTCGCTCCGCGAGCTGCGTCTCCCCGCGGTGCATCTGGAATGGGACGGTGGGGAGGGCGAGGGAAAGAGCTCCCAGTTTGGAACCCAGGAGCCGGGTCTAACTATCGCGGCGACCGGAAGGAGCCCGGGGGAACGCCTCAACCCCAGTCGGGCAGATCTAGGGGCGCAGGCTGCAGATCTGGAGGCGCAGGCCGTGGGAGGCAAGGGACAGGTGCGGGAGCCGAGTGGAGAGGAACTCTCCGAGGAAATGAGTCCAAGTGCTGGGGCTGCACAAATAGGGGTGCTTGGGGAGACGGAGGTCCGGAGGGGGCGGAGGGTTGTCCTAGAGTAAGGAGGGGGTTCCTGGAGACGTGGCACTCCGAGCAGGGCTGGGTTCCGTTGCAGCCGCCGGGGCTCTAACCCGCTCTCCTCCGGAAACCCGAACTTGACCCCGGCAGGGACTTGCTCCCAGACGCTTCGCTGCCAGTAGCCGCGGGA
>NW_004567119.1:38812263-38812772 GCF_000260355.1 Condylura cristata | reverse complement strand
CGTCACTTAGGGTCACTACCGGAAATGGAGGACGCGGGGCCGGAGAACTTGGGAGTTGGGAGCGGAGGGAAGTCGGCTGAGCCGCCGAGCCCTGGGGAGGAGTCGCGTGGGCCGTTTCTGCCCGTGCGGCGCAGTTAAGTAACAGTCATGTTTCCTACCTGGGTAGACTTTGTCTCCAAGTTACACCTATCTGGTGTGAAGGATGCCAGTGTCGGGGCGGGGGTTAAAGGTGGGGAGGCGAGAGCGAGCAGCCCAGGACAGGAAATCCACCCCGGCGGGCCCTGGAAGGCGGACCCCTCCCCCAGCCCTCCCCACCCCCACCCCGAGCAACAGCGGGTTTGGCTGGAAGTTCCTCTCTACCCACCTCCTAAATTCTGCTGTAACATTTTGTTGTGACTTGCTGAATTTGCTATCTAGCTTAAGTCTCCATTACAAGGACAGAAGGAAGAGACGTAGCTGATGAAAGAACTAAAGACTACCTTCTCTAGGGACCTTTATGAACTTTTTTT
>NW_004567119.1:38811407-38812068 GCF_000260355.1 Condylura cristata | reverse complement strand
TTTTGAAATGAGTAATCTTTAAAGAGACTGGCTCCCCTGGGTGAATCCTAGGGAAGGGTAGGGCTCTGCTGACCCCTGCTAAGGGTAGGCTGGAAAACAGTCACAGGGTTTGGCTGCTCTTCATTGTCCAAGTCCTGCATTTTGAGTTTTCTCTCTCAAAATGCAGGCTGACCCCTCGCCACAAATAGAAATATGTGAGCATGAACCGTACAATTTCTGCATTGGCAAAAGATAGTTCTTTGTGCCTCTTTCTCCTTTTCCTGATAAAGCTATGCAAAATGGGGAAAACAGCAGTACTATGATGGTTGTGAATATTTAAAGAGTTAATATATGCAAAAACATAAGAGGCCTTATGCACTGTAAGCATCAGATAAAGAGCTATCACTCATATGCTAATAACACCCGGATTTACATCTCATCTTGCACTTTCAGACTTGCACCTTTCAGGAGGCAGGAAAGCTCCTATCATACCAAAGACCCTCAGACTCTGGGTGGCAGGAAGTGAACACAGCATCCTGGCTGATTCATTTATATAACCTAGATGACTGCCCAGCAATGTCAAAGTGTTACAGGGCACCCCAATGTGAATTGGGTTGCCAGGACTCCCATCCACTCTGGCACACACACTGGTCACCTGAGTCATCCTCGCTGCTCTATTGTC
>NW_004567119.1:38802746-38810008 GCF_000260355.1 Condylura cristata | reverse complement strand
CGCGCGGGCGGGCGATCGAGAGTGCAGTGCAGTGCAGGCCGGGCTGGGCCGGGCCGGACCGGGCCGGGGTTCGGTTCCGGATGGAGCGGTGGCATCGGCTGGGGTGTTGCGGGGTGCTGCTTCCTGGAGGCCGGTGGCGGAGCGGGCGTGGAGGGAAGGCGCCGCGCCGGGCCGCTGCGGCCAGTGGGTCCTCTCCTGCGCCCCCGGGGTGCGGGGGTGTGTGATGGGGTGGGGGTGGGGGAGTTGCGAGTTGTCGTGCTAGGAGGAAAGTTTTCAATATGGCGGCGGGAGCCCCTGGTCCTTTGTGTGGTGGCGGCGTCGGCCCGGAGCGGCCCTCACCTGGGCGCCCCACCCTCCGGCCCTGGCCCCCTCCCCGTCGCGGGGTCCCCCGGCGTCGGGTGTCCCCCGGGCCGGGGTCTAGGAGGGGGCGTCCAGCGCGGCCGGGGGGCGGGGAGGAGCCTCGGGTTGGCCTCAGCGGAGGTGCTGTGGGGGCGTCTGTGTCTGGGGGGGCCCTTGGGGGCGGCTGGGGTGCGGGGTGCGCCCGGTGCCCGCGGACGCTCCTTTGGCTGCTTGAGCCGACTGGTGGCCCCGTCGCCCGCTCCCTGCGGGAGGTGTGGGCTGTCCTGGCGGGGCCTGGGCCGGAGAAGTAGGGGGGATGTCAGAGCAGACGCGCTGCGAAGCTTTCGCGCGCACTTCCCGTGTCCCCCAAGTCCGGGGGCCGAAATGCGGTGGCCCGATCAGCTCTCCGACCGAGTAGAGAGCGCCCGGGGCCTGGGGCCGCGAGTGAGGGGTGGGGTGTGTCAGAAATGGTCCTAACGGCCCCAACGTTCGGCCGCATCGCTGGCTAACTCCAGGGTCCCCTGCCTGGTGGCCCCGGCGAGTTCGCGCCCACCCTCCGGGGGGTGTTTTTTTCTGCTACCTCCGGGAGGGTCCGAGTCCGACCGATTTGGCCTAAACCACGGCTCGACGGTTTGGACCGTTTAACTGCCTTTCCTACTGTTGAGGAATCTTGCCCCAGCCCCCCACCCCCGCCCCCACCCCACCCCACCCCACCCCAGTTGAGGGTGAGCCCTCTGCCTTTCCTTTCTCTCTCGAAGCTTGCTCTTTGTAGTGACGTTTGAGTCGCGGGGCTGGTATGTGTCATTATTGTTTTGGAAAGCCGTTTTGAGAGAGCCCTTAGTAAGTCTCATCCCAATTCCCCTTTTCTCTCCACTCTTCTCCCCACCCCGCATGAAAACATGGACTACGTATTTAACATTTTTTTGGGCAACTTTGAATATGGAAATGAAATACACCTCTGAAAAATAACCGGTGGACTAGTATGGGGAAATGTTGGAAAATAGATACCTCTTTTCAGAAGTGGTGGTGGTTGATTCCTTTTTTAAGGGAAGTACATTTCTTTGAAGAGTTAGAGGTTTATGGAAGTTGTGACTAGGACTGATTAGAGCTGAGGCTTTAATTCTTGAAGAATAGGTCATGTTTCAAACATTTAGCAATGTAGTACTCATGTTTGAAAGGCTGAATATGAATCTTGTAGATTTGTATTATTGGGATTTTATTCAGAAATGAGCACCTTGAGTAATTTCTTTGTAACCAGATGTGTGGAGTCAGGATCCTGGGAGTGAGTTGGCCTCCATGTTGGTATTGTGGTTTGCTTTGGCTGGGTTAAACCTTTTATGTTCTTCCTTGCCTTTTATAGGATTCCTTACCCAAAATAATAGTTTTTGCTCTGGTTGAGTTTGGCTATCCATTTTCTCCTCATTGCTAGCAGATAAATTGCTAGCAGATAAACTTTGCAAAACGTGGTGATCTTATTGCATTTTCCCACCCAGAATGTCAGATGTGATGGCCACCATTTTGTATTGAGTATTAACATGCTACCGTCTGAGGAAGGGTGTGAAAGAAGCACACAGTCTGAAAGACATCGGGTTTTGGAGGCCCTCTGTGTGGGGGGCTTGCTTACTCCTTTGTTTTACAAACTCCAATGCCAAGTGGAAAGAGTTTGGGAGTATTTGTTGTTGATATAACCACAAAAAGGAAAATCTTTACAGAAGTTAAAGCTCTTAAAGAAGGGTCTTGGAACAAAGGCTAGTCTAAACAGCCTTTGTTTTAGAAACTGTTTTGTTTTAGGAAGCTAACTGTGAACAAGTGGTTTCATATAGTTGAAAGCAACAGAAAACTAAGAGGTGTGAAATATTTTCCATGGTCATAGCTATATAATGACTGTGTTTGTAGATGATTTTTGTCTACTGAGAGTTTGGAATAGCAGTTACTGTGTTACATTGGGGTTTGGGTCTCTTGATATTTTGTTTGCAGGGAAGGGGGAAGTCACTTCTGTTTCCTTTTGTTCTTTGTATCGTAATGTTGCATATAGTTTCAATTTAGAGTTGCTTTCTCAATCAGGGTCCTAAACTGCTCTGTTCCTGAACTCTTCAGGTTCACAAAAATTTGTGGAAATACAGTACGATAAATGTGACTTACCACATTTGCCTTAGCAGCAAATCAAGAAAGCTAGTCAGATCCTGAGTCAGAAGTTTAAAGAGTGAACCATTGCTTCAAATTATATCAAATACGCAGGACAACCAAGCCTTAACAAAAATAAAAGTCTTATTAACTTTAAAATTCAAATTTTCATTTTCTCCTTGATCTAGAGTCTTTTAAAGTACTAGTATTTTTCATGTCAGTATGTGGTATTTGGAGATGACAATTTTAGGGAAAAGATAGTTGCCTGCTTAGTAAATACTTTTAAAAATTATTATTAAGATTTATTTATTTATGCTTACAGAACTGGGGTACAGGTCAGAGGTGTGGTGGTGAGAGGGTTCACCAGAGACAGAGTGGGGAGCAGAAGAGGCAGATTGACAAAGTACCCACCTGCTGAGGGGAGCACCAAGCTGGTCAGGAGAGGCCTGCCATGCCATGTGGGTCACCCTTCCTGGCTGGGAATCAAACTGTTGGGGCTTTGGAGAGCTTCATAGTACTGTGCTTTAACCCGTTGCACGACCAGGGTGAGTCCAGTAAACACTTTTTTGAGTTTTCAAAATCTGGTTGTAGTATATTTGAAACTTCTATAATTGTTTTCTCTTTCTTTTTTGTAGTCTTCGAACAACCGAGATCTGACAGTAGACAAGCAGATTCCTTTCTTTTTTGGCAGTGTCCAAAAGTCGGATTTAAATTAAACCCCAGATGATACAGTAGATAGAATTTTTCCAACTTTAACTCTGTGGTTACTAGTTGATCCTTTCATCTGCATAACCAAAGTGTAAAACCTTTAAGTATTTTTTTTAAATACACTTAACATCTTTAAGCCTTTAGATACCACCCTAATGGGATCAGGGAGGAACTTAAATCCGCCATTGTTTGTGTATGTAGTCCAGGTGTTAATGATGTGGAGCCCACGCTCTGTTCTGTCTACCTGCCCCTCATTTTGGGTTTGATTGACTTTGGCCTAATCCTGTTCTCCGGCTCTCTTTGGTTTCATGAATCCTTTCTGTATTTCAGGTTTTTTTGGTCACCCATAAACCTTTCACTTTTGGAGAAGATACAATAGATACATTTATGCAAAGGAAAAACTTAGTTTGATTAAGATGTAATTCATACACATTTCCATTCACCAATTCAAAATGGATAATTGAGTGGTTCTTAATATTTTTAGAGCTGTAGTGGTGGCAGCACAATCTTGGAACAGTTCATCATTCCCAAAAGAAACTCCCTTATTCACGCATAACTACATTTTAAGATCAATTTAGGTCTACACTGAAGAAAAAAATTACTCTCACTTGGTAGGGGGCTGATGTCCTACGATGCTGGTTCG
This sequence comes from Condylura cristata, assembly GCF_000260355.1. Taxonomy (NCBI): domain Eukaryota; kingdom Metazoa; phylum Chordata; class Mammalia; order Eulipotyphla; family Talpidae; genus Condylura; species Condylura cristata. The sequence continues at coordinate 38,806,194 of NW_004567119.1, read as the reverse complement.
GAGGTGTCTGCCTTAAAGCAAAAGCAAACTTCATTTGTTGTAGTCTTTGAATGGGTGCTAAAGTTGACCTTGCCAGTGGTAAATTGGTCATACTGGGAGCTGCAAGTGTATCCTTCTAGTTCTACTAACCAACAGTCTTGAGTGCAATGGGAAGGATAGTACAAGTATGAGACACAGCTGAAGATTCCCATCCTCAGCCCCACATGACAAATTTCCCTTTCTGTGATTGTAGGATTTGTTTTTAAGCAGGCAGTCTTATTTATTTACTAGCCCAGACAGCAACTGGGGTTCAGGCCAGAGTTGTGGGGGTGGGGGTGAGACAGAGACCGAGTGGGGAGTAGCAGAACAGGCAGATTGGTTGCTGAGGGGACCTGCTGATGGCAGGGGGCGGAACAGGAGAGGTCTGCTGAGCCATGGGGTTGAACTTGTGCTGCAGTGGCTGTGGATAGCTTCATAGAATTGTGCTTTAACCCCTTGCACTACCATGGAGACCCACAGTCTTAATCTTTTTAAAAAGCCAAGTGAATGGAGAATTGCTTAAAGTATGTTAATAAGTGATCTGTATTAAAGCTGGGGTTGAACCACTACTTTATTGAGAGATGCTAATACGAAAGAGAAAATTATTTGTCCTCAGTTTCATTCTTTTTCTCTTTGATACTTTGTTTAGTTAACAGCAACAAAGTCTAGGATGTTTAAAATGCCTTAACTGCATCACTGAGAGTTTTCTTTTAGAAAAGCATAAAATATCATTGCATAATATCTGATTAAGAAAAAAATTGAATCTGGTTTGTAAAGTGATCTTTTTTAGATCTTTGTACCTTCTCACTGTTATCTTAGACTACATTGAAGTTGACTATAGAAAAGAATAAAACAAAGTTTCTGCCTTTCAAAATCACTTTATGCTGATTAAGTTCCTAGTTTGAGTTCTGGAAAGCAGACTTGTGTATCTCTTTCCAAAGGCCACCTGTAGGTTTTGGAAAATGTAACCCAGAGAAACTTTGCTTTCTCCTTGCACAGTCTCTTGGGCTTGGTTTGTGTTGTGCACTTTTTCCCAAGAGAATTAATATTCTTTGGAGGCTGTGCTAATATGCCTGTTACCAGTACACATGATCATTACCAACCCAAGGAAAAAAAAAAAAAGACAGGTGGAATAATGTTAGGAACTGAAGAGGTGGCTACACTTTCAGAAACTTGTTAAGTTTGGGTCAATTGAAGCAGAATCACCTCATCAGAGGCATATTGATGAGTTCCTTTAGGTGTGAGTGTCCAGGGTGATACTTTGGGAAACCCAGAGAGGTCACTGAATTGCTTTGGTTAGCTTAGATTATTTAAATTTTGTGAGGAGATGACTGTATTTTTACAACCAGCACAGCTACATGATTGCCTGTAACATTGGAGGGTTTGGTTTGTGACGATGGCAAAGGGTACCCCCAACCTTCTTTCGCTGGAAAGCTGCAAAGGCTGCCCAGAACCCATGCTCTTGAGACTTGTACTTTTCCCCAGATGGAAATCACAGCCAGACCCAGGGATCTGTGACTAGGAAATGGGTTGTGTGCTGGACTGAGAAGGAAGGAACCGGTCAGCCTGGCGCCTGCTCAGAGAACCTTGTGCAGGAGGTGATGCTGAGGAGTGAGGAGTGAGGTGGCTATGGTCTTCTTGGCACCCCCCACTTTCAGACCAGCTCTGATCTTGTTTCTTTCCGCCATGAAGAGCCTTTAGTAGGAGAGCACACCCTAAGGGTTGCATTTCAAAACTAAAAGGTGGTCTTAGCTAAAATAATATTATGTACAAAATTTAAAATTTCTCAAAATCGTCAGTTTTTTTTTTTTAGGATTTATTTATGCATGCAAGAACTGACAGTGGTGTGAGGGCTGAGAAGATTCTCCAGAGACAGAGTGGGGAGCAGAACAGGGGGATCTGCTGAAATACACTGCTGAGGGAAGCAGCGGGCATGTGGGTCAGCTCTCTGGCTGGGGATTGAATTCAGGCCTCAGTGGCTAGCAATAACTTGATAATCCTGAGACTTTAACCCCTGCACCATCAGGGAAGCCCCGACTCATCAATTCTTCATGAAAAGGTTCTTAACCTGTTAAATACCACATAGAGTTAACTGTTATTTAAAGTGACCTCCCTGGTGGTGCTTTGGGTTAAAGCACAGCACTATCTGCAGCCACTGCAGCATGAGTTCGATCCCTGGTCAGAGAGCTGACCCACAGGGCTGGCAGACCTCTCCTGACCTGCCTGCTGCTCCCCTCAGCAGTGTACTTCAGCGGTCTGCCTGTTCTGCTCCTCACTCTATCTCTGGTGAATCCTCGCACCTCGTGCATCTCTGGCTTGTACCCCAGTTCATGTATGCATAAATAAGTAGATCTTAAAAAAAAGTAGTAAGGAATTGCATCTTAAATGTAGTGACATGAATTTTTTGTAGATTTCTGTAGATTTGGTGTTCTTCATTTCATTAGATTCATTTTGATGTACAGAAAAAGTCAAGTTGTGAAAGACTTGTTTTAAGATATGACAATTATATGCAGCCTAACAGGGATTTATTAAGCATTTATTTATTTAATTGCTGTGTCCATAGCAAGGAATCAGAACATTAAGCAAGATGTTGTATTTGTAACACCTCCAAAAATGTTCTCTTTTCTGATCTCTGGTGATTTGCCTTTTCTAGTACTCTATGTTTATGACTTAATGAGGAAAAAACTACCTGGAGGGCAGGGAGACATTTCTGTTCCATGATTATAAGATGTTTGGAACAAGGAAGTGAAATATCAGTTACTGAATTCATTCTTGTAAGTCAAAGAAAAATTAAACCAAATCTTTAATTGCAGATCATTCCTTTTAAAGTGTCCTTGGTCATGCTTTAGACATGGCCTTGATTCATCCCGTCTATTCACTATTTTTTTCTTTTTTTAAAAGATTTTATTTATGTAGGGGTGTAGGCCAGAGGTGCAGGGGTGGAAGTAGGGAGACAGCAGAAGTCTTCTGCACCATGTGGATCACCTCCCGGGGCGGTGATCGAACTTGCCCTGAAGTGGCCATGGGTTGGCTTGGCTTTGCAATTCAGTGTTCCAACCCGCTGTGCCACCAGGGAAGGCCCTCACTATTGTTTGTTTTTGTTTTTGTTTTTTTGGGGCTAGCTTTCTAGACACAAAGACTAGTTACTTCGGTATGCCAGAACTATCATTTCTAGAACATGACTAAAAAAATTTAATTATGAAAATAGTCAAACATATATAAAGTCATATAAAAATAGAGTTGTGTCCTCCCTGGGGCACAAGGGAAGCACAGGTTCACACAGCCAGCTGCAGCTTCAGCAGGAGCTCCATCCCTGCTAGGCAGGGACGGGGCCCACTAGAGCGCCCCTGTCTTGCCCACTGCTCTCTTCAGCAGTGTGTGTCAGTCAGTCTGCCTGTTTGGCTCTCCACTCTCTGGTGAACCCTCTCAC
>NW_004567119.1:38798294-38802406 GCF_000260355.1 Condylura cristata | reverse complement strand
TTCACCAGAGACAGAGTGGGGAGCAGAACAGGCAGAACTGCTGAAATACACTGCTGAGGGGGACAGTGGGTGAGACAGGAAGGTCTGTGCGCCATGTGGGTCAGCTCCCTGGCTTGGGATTGAACTCATGTTGCAGTGGCTTGTGAACTCATTTTGCAATGTGGCAGCATGATAGCACTGTTTCTCTAACCCCTGCACCACCAGGGAGGCCCTGTGTGCAGAAAATTTGACCATCTTCTGGCCAACTTTGGGTAGGCAGGGTTTGGTGGCTGGTTTGGGGATAGAGGATGTGCAGTGGATAGAGGGCACTGTTTTTCTGTCTGCCAGACTTTATTTTAACTGAGGTGGGAGATGACAGTAACCAAGAAATGGAATAAATGCCCCTTCTGAAAAAGAGCGTTAGAAGTTAAGACTCTAAAGGACCTAATGAGTTGGATAGGTTCTTTTTTTGTCCAGAGAAAATGATAGTTTGACTTTAAGCCTTGATGTTGTGGTTCCTATGTCAACAGTATTGCTAATATTTATGTGCTATCAAATGTTCACAGTGGCTACTTTAAGAATCAGAGTTTTGAAAAACATTTTTTTTTCTAAAACTGCTTAAAATTTAGCTATTCATCCTTCACCCCTCAGTATAGTAATAACTTTCTTTTTCAGATAGGAGACTAGTTTCAGGCAGAAGATGATACAATGAATGACTTGTAAGAATTTCTCGATTCCATTTTACAGTTGCAGGGAGATGATACAGTGTCTTCTAAGTACTAGTTTATTCCATTTTACATGGTGATTGTTATTTTAAACATGTAAAATTTAAGGAATGTTTTGAAGGGATAAAAGTAAGCTTTACAGATGAAGTGTATAGACTCTTAAGAGTTCTCTATTGTATAAAGAAATCAGTGTTTCTGGATTTTTTTAAATAAGTGGGTAAAATTCCATTTATTCACCTTGGACAAATTAATTTTTTCCTAAGGGGATCTGACATTGACCTAGCTGCTGTCCAGATTAATTAGTTGATGAATTAATTGCAAGGAGCTTAGATTAACTTAATCAAGGCTTTATGTGGTCACTGCTAAGAAGAGTCTGGACAGATTTAGGGAGACAGAGGTTAGTGGCAAATATACAACCTTCATCTGTCCTACAGGACAGATTTTTTAAAATTGTGAAGTCAAAACCTTAGCATCAAACTAGAATGTACAGAATGTATGTTCCATTGGTTTAGTTGAAATTTTATTGTACTTGGATCTTTGTAAAAGTTAATGAGATTAATTTCTCCCCCCAGACAGAACTCTTAGAAATTATTTCATGAAATTTGCCAGTGGATGTGTGTTTCTTGTATATAGACAGGAGCTGATATTTGGTGAACTCTGTGTAAGAAGTGTTTATTGCATTTGAATTGAAATAATCCTAATTCTTGCCTGACACCAGGTGAGTTACTATTTGGGTCTTTAATATGTCTACAATTATTTTGCTTGTAAAGTGTGAAGAAAACTGAAGAGGTAGCAGAGAACCTTAGGTTAGTGCCAGGTTACATTTTATTCTTTATTAACAAGCAAGGAACCTTAAAGAAAAAATTTCTAATTGTACCAATCCAGATTCTCCCAATTTTTTTAAAAGATTGATTTGCATACAGAACTGGGGGTACAGGCCAGAGGATCCACCAGAGGAAGAGTGGGAAGCAGAACAGGCAGTACAATGCTGAGGGGAGCAGAGGGCGGGTCAGGACAGGTCTGCTGTGGCATGTGGGTCACCTCCCTGGCCGGGAATTGAACCTTTGTTAAAGTGTTTTTGGAGAGCTTCACAGTGCTACACTCCAACCTGTTGACCACCAGGGATGGCCCAGATTCCTCATTATTTTGTTCCAATATAATTTCTGTTATTGGACTTAATAACACTGCCTTTTAGGTAAATTATAGTACCCCATTTCTATTAGTGCAACTTAAAAGTGCTTTGTCTTGAGTCAGTTTCCTCATACTTTTTTCTAGATACATAAAAACAATTTACAGTGTTATATAGCAAGTCTTAAATCTTTAAATGTTGCCTACTTCAATACACCTAGCTTTCTCTGTAACAATGCCTTTGTGTGGACCTGCATAGATGTTTGTGCGGAGCTGCACTAATAGTTGCCGTGTCACTAAATGGATCAGAATGTAATGTTCAGAGAAGTGTGTTTTGAGTCCTTGGTTGGAACTTTATTAAGTACATTTTCGTATAAGGCATTAAACTCCAGACAACATATCCTGAGAGCATTACCATGTTACTCTAATCGCCTGGCTGCAGAAGCGAAGAACGGATCCCTTTTAAAGCCACATAATCACACGTTCTTCGGGCCAGACCCTCCCAGCGTTCTGTGTGGTTGTACCTACCCATCATGTGGTGCTATTTAAAGCAGATGGCAGTGCCTCACCTTGTCAGGCTTAAAGTCTGAGGAGGAGCTAGGATTGATCTCTCTGCATCAGTGCACCAGAGTCTCATTTATGGGACCAGGTCTGAGGAGGTGTGGAGGAGACAGGGAAGACCTTTAGGGCATAGAGCCTCCATGATGTGAGTTTCCATCTATTCCGAGCTCTTCTCGAGAGGCTCTTTTTCCAGATCACTGTTCATGTTTGGACAATTGTGAAAGTTCTCAGATTTTCCAGTGGGAGGCTGGCTTGGAGGGTGTGGGTTTGGGGTATTCAAGATGGTACTTGATGGTGGCCCATTTTCTGGGTTTCCCATAGCTGCTACTTTTTTCATATCTTTTGAAGGGGACAAGATTTAGTTTTGATTTCAGGTGCAAGAGAATTTGTTTTGGGGCGTCAGTTTTAGCTAGATAAAAACAAAAACTGAAAAATAGAGGTTTCCAGGGAAGAATGCTGGAGTAGGAATCAAAACATTTGACTTTCGGTGTGTGTTATCCAGAGCTGGTTGCCTTCAGAGGTCATGACTGTAGAGTTTCTGTCCCTAAACTGGGCCCTGCTTACATAGTTTCTGTCACTAAACTACTGGCCCTACTTACATAATGAGCCCTAAACTTGCTCAAGGTCAGTGACGGTCAGGATTTGAACCCAGGCAGCACAGTCCTGAGGTGCTCTGCACCACTATTTATAATGTTGACACCATTGTGATGACATGAGGAGGTTGCTGGGAAGTAATTGTTTCTCCTCTTTTGTTTACATACTTGTATCCTGTAGGCCACCTCATTTCTCATTGTTTCAGCAGAAAACATTTTTGTTACTTGGCTTTTGCTGCCACAGTAGGATAATTTTATAGATAAGGAAACTGTTCATGTTTAAGGTGACAGCTTTTAAAATATGAGTTAGAGAATTCCCAGTCATGTTTTGCTTTTTTTAAAAAGATTTATTTATTTATGAGTACAGAACTAGGGTACAGGCCAGAAGTGCAGGGGCATTGAGATGATTCACCAGAGACAATGGGGAGCAGAACAGGCAGATTGATGAAATACACTGCTGAGGGGAGCAGTGGGTGACACAGGAGAGGTCTGCTGCACCTTTGGATCATCTGGGGGTTGGGTGAGGAGGAGGGAGGCTGAGGCTAGCTTTCAGTGCTGTGCTTTAAACCACTGCACCTTCAGGGAGGGTCCCCAGCCATGCTTTTTTACTTCCAAATTCAGTGCTTTCTAATTTTCAGTGAGCTCTTACAGACACAGAAATCAGCAGGCTATTTTCTTTGCTTACAGGTCTTTAAGGAGAGAGACTTTGGTTTTTTCCTTACCTTAAACAGTAGGGATTAAATGGTAAGCTTCACATATACAGTATCAAAAACACCTTTTAGCCTTTTCTGTTATATTTGCTATATAATTTATTTATAAAATTTCAATCTTTTCTTTTGGTTTCTTCACATGCATGTGCATATCTGCTTCACATTTTGTTGTTGTGGCTCATTTGTATTGAAACTTCAGGCTCTTGCACTTCAGAGCTCACTGGACTCCAGTTGGAAGAGTTTATAAGACTGAGAGGTCTCCTTCAATCCCCCTGCATCCCATCAGACATTCTGAGCTCCACCCCAGAAGAACTGAATCGGAATCTCAACTGGGGCCTATGTGTTTGACTATTTAGAAGCTCCTTTAATCCTTCTAAAGCTCATGTAGGTTTGTAAGTTCTTGGGCTAGGTAGTTC
>NW_004567119.1:38778868-38797311 GCF_000260355.1 Condylura cristata | reverse complement strand
TTTATAGTGTGTTCCATTGATACTAGTCAGCCATTTCGGTCAGCACCAGTTTTATCAGGCTGCAACTTCCTCATATTTTAAAGTGAGTTATCTTTCAATATTAAATTGATTATTCAGTGTGGCAATAAAGTGATGGCAGTAGATCTAACTCGACTACAATTATAAACAGCTCGGTCTGATGTATATCATAGGGTGTATTTATCTTAGTATCCGTGGATGGAAGACTTAATCATCTACCACCCCAACTGAGTGTGCTGGTGTATTAGTGCATCCATCTCTTTTAAACAGGAGACCTCATATTAGTGCATGGTCAGAATTAAAGCATAATGAATAGACTGGCAAGCTGCCCTTGTGTAAATATTGAATGATTTGGCATTGGGATAAACAGCAGCTTTCTAGCAATTCTAGTTCAGGTTCAAACTTCAGTCTTTTACTTTTGCTTTGGTTATTAGGGATCAGAGATGTTCTAAAACTTTTTTCCACTTTTAGTATCAGACTTGCAGTCATGTCTTAACTTCAGTAGAGCTAACTTCCATATTTGCATTTAATGAAATGCATGGCTTACACTATGTGTTTTTTTGTTTTAAGTTTAATTACAAATTTGTAATTAAATGGACATGGAACAAAACAAAGATTTTGTAATGTTACAATATCTTCTGTGAGGTTCAGACTGATTTTTATTCATTACTGTCCCTTTCCTAGGAGTGACCAGCTTTAAAGTACTAAAGGTAGAACATACGTTTACAGATATAATGAGGCCTTAAAGTTAGGTGTGGGATGTTTAACTTTGCCTGCCCTTGGTACCCAGGTAGGTTTGGGTGTTGCTGGTAGTAGGTTGAGGGGCAGAGTCCAACCTCTTTCCTACACCCTTTCCTTGATAAACAACTCAGTTTTGGAAACTTTCCGATATATTTATCTTTTTATAACCCATAGCAGTGTCAGTTTTCTGCCAGAAACTCTCTTTTTCTACTGGGATCCTAGTTATAAAAGAAAACAAAATAAAAAATACTTAAAATAATTTAGTGGGGATGAGGAGAACTGTAGCAGCATAGTTTCTTGATATCTCCTGTATAGCTTGATGTAGTAATACTGAAGTAATGTCTCTGCCAATTATTAATATAATTGCTATAGGGGAAATGGATTTAAATTTTCTCCTGTTCATAATTTCTGTACCATAAGATGTCTATCAATGACTTGAAAGAAATAATGTTTTCTAGCTAACTTTTGGGATCGATCCATTGTCAGTTGGTTGTGAATCCTAGTGAATATTAAAATGGTGCTTCTGTAGAGGCCTCATAAGACATTGGCAGTATCCAAAATAAATCAATCACAGTAATAGATATCGGTTGGGAAATGTAGAAGAATAAGGCAGACCCTCCCTCTATGACAGATTTTCTTCTTTTATTTGTACAGAACTGGGGTACAGGCCAGAGATGTGGTGGGTGAGAGGCTTCACCAGAGACAGAGCGGGGAGCAGAACAGGCAAATCGAGGAAGTACATTGCTGAGGGGAGCAGCGGGCGGGTCAGGAGAGGTCTGCCACACCATGTGGTTACCTCCAGGGCAGGCGGGGATCGAACTCATGAGGAAGTGGCTTTAGCTTCTTAGTGCTGTGCTTTAACCCGCTGCGCCACCAGGGAGGGCCATGAGTTAGTTTTTTGTTGTTGTTTTTTAACTCCAAAGGGCTTATTGAGACAAGTTTCACAGGTGAGTTCTGGGCAGAGGGGATGGGGCTTATAAACAGGAACCAGGGCGGGGGGCCAAGGGCACAGAGTAGAGCTCAGAAAAGAGTGAACTAAATAGAGGAAGAGAGTGGAGGGCAGGAGAGGAGATTGACAGACCACTGCACAGTGATAACATGGGGGTGGGGAGTGGGGTGCGAGTTAGAGTTTTAACAAAATCCTTATTTTTGGTACTTTAAAAAAATGCAATTATTAAAAAAGACTGGATGTTTTCAGGATCTTTTTGGTAGTAGGACTTGAGGAAAAACTGGGTTGACAAAAGTAAACCTTTTCTAAAAATTTTGGCATTATACAAAATATAGACCAGAAAATCATTGGTGAATGCAAAAAATACTTTGAAGGGGCAGTTTTTGAAATGTGGATTATTTCTAATAAACTAGACATCAAAGAGATTTGCAAAGTGAAACAGGGACGCTCATTGCATAGTATTTTGCTTTTCAAGTGATTGACATTTTAAAAATGCCTTAAATTTTTTTTAGATTAATAGAGAAAAGTCATTTAAACTAAAGCTCTTTGATGCACTCAGTTTTCTTTTTAAATTTATTTTATTTGTTTATGCACACCAGAGCTGTGGTGTAGGCCAGAGGTGTGGGACAGTGGATAGGTTCAAGAGGATTCACCGGAGACTGAGTGGGGAGCAGAACAGGTACATCTGCTGAAACATACTGCTGAGGGGGCAGAGGTGAGGCAAGCCTGCTGTGTCCTGCTCCTTGACTGGGGATTGAACTCGTGCTGCTCTGGTTGTGGATTACTTTCATAGTGCTTAGACTTCAATCCTTGTGCCATCAGGGCGGCCCAAGGTGCTCAGTTTTTAAAAGTTTAAAAGGGGTCCTAAGGCCACAAATGGGACAGGTCTTGGGACAGTAGAAAGGGAAACGTACTGAGTAGGCGTACATCCAGGCTGTAGGGTTAAGAGATTTCTTCCCTTTGCCTTGTATTTTTGTGTGTTTTTGTACTCATCCTTCAGAGAGCTTTAATAAAACCAGTAGAAGATTTGGTAAAACTGTCAGTAAATCAGGATTCTAAGCAATGAAAATTTGGAAGTGTTTTTTTTTGAAGTACAAACACTACATTTTCCTATGTAACCAATAACAGTAAAATGTCAACGTGTGAGCCCTTTGGTCTAAATTAGTCATTTTATTAATTTAAAGTAAACAGAAATGTTTTGTTTCTTGAGAGCTCTGTGGGTCAGAGAGTTAGGAAAATAAAACACAAGAATTTGAGTAATTTTTCTTAAATAGCTTTTATAACTGTTAGGTTTACAGAAAAATCAAAGAGTATACTTCCCATCTACTCCATCAGTCAACTTCTGTCATGTTAATGAGACATACTTGTTATAATTACTGAATTAGTGTTGTTTTAACTAAACACCAGATTGCCTTAGGTTTTACCTAATGTTCTCTCTCCACTTTGAAGATCTCATCCAGGGTACCACATTACATTTAGTGGGTCATGTGTGTTTAGGCTCCTTTAGTGGAGGTATTTGTCTCAAACTTTATTTTAATGACATGAACAGTGTTGAGTCGTACTGACTGGGTATTTTGTAGAATGTTCCACTATTTATCTGATTTTTTTTTTTCAATGGTAAGACTGGGTATCTGGACAATTCAAAAAATAGTTTATTTTTACATCATTTTGTGCATTTTTGGATAATTTTTAAAAAGATTTATTTATTTTTATTTATGCATACAGAACAGGCCAGAGGTGCAGGGGCAGTGAAAGGATGCACCAGTGACAGAGCGAGGAGCAGAACAGGCAGATAGATGAAGTACACTGCTGAGGGGAGCAGTGGGCGGGTTAGGAGAGGTCTGCCGCGCCATGCGAATCTCCTCCAGAGTGGGGATCGAACTCATGCTGGAAGGACATGGACAATTTTTTTTTTTAAGGAAGCATCTAGTCTTGCAGTTCATCTCCTGTTGTCTATAGAGGAAAATAAAGAAACTGTGGAAATCTTTGTATCTTATCTAAGGCAAACTCTGTGTTACAGTTGAACTTGATGTAATTATCCACATATAAAAATAAGAAACATGATGTGTCTTTATGTTTTATACTCTATGTTCTCTTTGTTTACAAAGTTTGATCACCAAATTTCCATTATTGGTGAAATTTTAGCAGTCATAGCTTGTGATCTTTTTAAAAACTTTAGTTTTATAGAGACAGAATTAACTTTCATATAGAATTTTTAGCTGGTCAGTAATATTAAAGACACACAGCAGTGTAGTCTAACAATAATTTAAATTCTTCTTTAAAACCCATGTTTATATGTATGCATAGCTAGTTTCTATCCATAGAGACAGACGAAGTTTGTAATTCTTTTTTTATTTTTAAGATTTATTTATTTCATACAGAACTGGGGTACAAGCCAGGGGTGCAGGGGCAGTGAGAGTCTTCACCAGAGACAGAGTGGGGAGCCTCTGTGGCCAGAGAGTCTGTGGTGGGTCAAGAGAAGTCTGCTACGCCATCTGGGTCACTTCTGGGGCCAGGGATCGAACTCACACTGAAGTAGCTGTGGCCACCTTACAGGGCTGTGTCATATGTTGTGCCACAAGGGAGGGCTCTAAGTTTGTAGTTCTTAAAAGAAAATCTCAAGCTTATAACCATAGCAATCAGTTTATCTTTTCCTGTAACTGCAATATGGAAAATATGACCATTGAGTAAAGCTAAAACAAGCTTCCTCGAAGTGTAACTATTTAGTTTATCATGAATAAGGTTGGAAAGTAAAGGAAATAACCTGAATAATAGGAAGAAAGTTTTAAAAGTGTCAATACAATGAAATATTAGATATCCACAATAATAGATTTTGTTTATAAAGGTACATTTAAGATCATGAAGACAAACATTCCTTAGGAAAAATCACTGAAAGATAAGTACCATGACGTAGCAGTTTTTCTCTGAGATTATAGCTAATTTTTTATTTTTCTCTGTATATATAATTTCTATAATAACTTCATAAGAAATACTTTTATATTAGGAACGTTATTTTAAACCTATTGCTGCCTAGCTTTTGCCCTCATAAGAGAATATAGTCAATATAGTTATGTAGAGGGCATACAGGCTGTCCTGGTTAACATAAAATTATGCAATTGTGAGTTATATGTAGACTGACCCACTAGAGTTGCACTTAACGTATAGATTGAGTTCATTGCCATCAGTTCCTCACATTCTTTGGTCCCTGCTTCTTCCCTTGAATTTATGGACCTAAGCAGTCTTAGAAGCTTTTTTTTTTTTAAAAAAAATTGATTTCTTTATTTATGCATACAAGAGCTGGGGTGTAAGCCAGAGGTGGGCGGTGAGAGGGTTCACCAGAGACAGTGGGGAGCAGAACAGGCAGATGGACTGAAATAAACTGCTGAGGGGAGCAGCAGGTGAGATGTGAAGAGGTCTGCTGCATCATGTGGCTCACACCCCTGGCTGGGATTACTTCATAGTGCTGAGACTTATTAACTCCTTGTGCCACCAGGGAGGCCCAAATCTTAGGAACTTTTTTTTTTTTTTTAAAGATTTATTTATTCGTACAGAACTGGGGTACAGGCCAGAGATGCGCGGAGGGTGAGAGGATTCACCAGAGACAGAGTGGGGAGCAGAACAGGCAGATCGAGGAAGTACACTGCTGAGGGGAGCAGCGGGTGGGCCAGGAGAGGTCTGCCACACCATGTGGTCGCCTCCGGGGCAGGCGGGAATCGAACTCATGCGGAGGTGGCTTTAGCTTCTCAGTGCAGTGCTTTAACCCGCTGCGCCACCAGGGAGGGCCCCAAATCTTAGGAACTTTTAAAGCACAGAATATTTTATTTTAAAATTCAAGATTGTCTGTGTCTCGAAAATGGAAGAATAGACATTTAATGGGCCTTGTATATCATATATTAATTTATGATTTCCATTTTACACTGTTGTATGATAAAGATTAGTGTAATAAAGATTAAAACATTGAAACCACTGTGTTAAATTAAACCACCACCATCCTCAAATAGAGTCTGCTGCGTGAGCATTTCCTAATAGGTAATGATTTTTACTATTTACTTTGTAAATGGCCAGGCACCTGTCTGAAGATTTTGCCTGTATTATTTCATTTATGCTTATACCCCATTTTACAGGTATGGAAGGCCAGAGAGATGAGTTTAAAAGCCATAGCATGGAGTTAGGATCAGGATGTGAACACAGGCAGACAGTGTGACTTCCCAGAGTCTGTTCTCTTTAATGTTTTACTGTCCAAGTGAAAGGTAAATAGCACCACTGTTCTTAAATAGGAGTGTTGAAGGAATTACGGCTGGGGGAGGGAGGAATTGGGAGCCTTAAAGTTAACTTTCATTGAAATTTCTAGTTGGCAACTAGATGCCAATTACAGTTGGGCTGGAAGGCTAGAGCTCTTGAAGGGAAAGTTTAGTGGTTAGATGTTTTTTGAAAGTTGAAGTTGCTGTGAGGAAATTTTATATTTCAGTGGTTAAAATTTAATGTTGTTTTGCTATATGGAAATAAAGGTTTACATTTGTAATTTCAGTTTTTACCATAGTTCTAAAAGTAGCCATTGTTTGTACTTTTCAAGTGGAGAAGTTGAAAAAGGTTAGCTTCGAAGAACCAAAAACACTGATCCAAGTTTTCTTTAAGTGCAATAATTCTTTTTTCTTCTTATAGTATACAGCCTCCAGCTGAGGTTCTGAGGGGTCTGTCTGTGACTTATATTTTACCGTATCTTGCAAAGCACAGGGAGAAGGGATTGAAAGAAATTAAGTTGGGTAGTGAGGTATGAATTTTTTTTAAAAAAGATGTATTTATGTATACAAGAACTGGAGCACAGGCCAGAGATGCAGAGGGTGAGAGGATCCACCAGAGACAGAGCGGGGAGCAGAACAGGCAAATGTACCAAAATACACTGCTGAGGGCAGCAGCAGGTGAGATAGGAGAGGTCTGCTGCACCTTGTGGGTCAGCTCCCTGACTGGGAATTGAACTCATGCACAAGTGGCTGTGCATAGCTTCATAGTGCTGTGCTTTAACCCCCTGGGTCACCAGGGCGGGCCTGAGGTGCTAAATTTTTTAATGTGCCAGAATTAACTGCCAGGGTCTGTTTAAGATTATAGACCTCTCTGAGACCCTGATAAAATTAGACTTTCCCAGAAAGTCCACATACACTCAGTTTGTGATATAATTTAAGAGCCTCTGATTTGAAACAAAAATGGATTCAGTCTAAAGGAAAATCCTAGGTGATTTTTTTTTTTTTAACTAGAGGATCACCAAAGACATTTTAAACAGGCTTTTAAACAAATAAATGTCTAGTTAAAACTGCTGGGTATAAAGCCTAACCTACGGGAAGCAAGAAGTAGGGAAAAGAAGCATTATCACCTAATGCATTTTGTTTTTATTTGGAGGAAATCAAGTTTAGTCCTTTGAATGACAGAGGACTTTTTATTCTATAGACATCCATCATTGAATGGCAATTAGACTTACAGTGGTTCTCCTAATTGGTAACTCTGCTTGTTTTTATAATTTACAAGTAGGGATTTATAAGGTCATGATACATCTAGTTCTACTCTTTGCATTTTGTATGTGTCTTAAGGACATCTTACTGACGTAAAACCACTAGGTTTTATTTCATACATACATTACTCAAATCTTTATTAAAGTTAATGTCTTATGCCCATTTAAAAGGTTTTGTGATATCCCTTAAAATACTAAAGTACTTGTTTGGGTTCTTAAATTTTTTGCAGTATAGTTTCCTGTTAATGTTGAAATCGAGAATGTGGATTTAAAACATGAGTTTAACTCTCCGCATTGGGTTAAATTCCTGTGAGTGCATTTATTCGATGATGACCGGGTTTAATAGGACGTGAACAATTAGAACAAAGCTTTAGTCCTTGCCTAATGTTATCTTTGTAAACTAACCAGAATGTGCTTTTGACATGGATTTTTAATTGTTTTCCTTGGTGTGGGTAGTCAGTGAACCACCTTTTGAGTTTCCATATAGAGTGTACTTTCTCATTTTGCTGATTATCAGGTGGTGACAGCCTCTATAATTAGGTTAAAGTGCTATTCTGATTTATCAATGAGCTTTCCAATAGTGCATCTTTTAACAGTGAATTTTCCTTATGTCCACAAAAAGTCCTAGCATTCTATAAGAATTTTTCTCTTCACACGACAAGTTTATCAAACATTTCTCTTAGTTTAATTTTCTGTAAGTTGTTGCTAAGTCACTTATTGTTCTTTAGTGCTGCCACTAAGGAAAATGTTAGCTGGTGTTTCTCAGGTTTCTCTGAGGATTTGAAAGCTTCATCTTTCTAAGTACCTTCCTAAGGAATTTATTGTTTAGTACTCAAGAAATAATAGTGGTCTTGAATAATACAGTTGACTTTTATTTTGAAAGGGTTAAAGTTAGGCCAAAAGATTTTAAAGTGGACAAAAGTTAATGTCAGCAGAGAATTTATATGGGACTGCTTGCAATCTGTGAAGTTTTACAATACCCAGTTGGTATGAAAATGCTGTTTTCATTTTAGGAAAATGATTCTATGAACTCTTACTGGTAGAGGCTAAACATTTTGTTTAAATGATATGAAATATCTCATTAAGACCCAATGTGAAACCCAAATTACCACACTATTTCTAAGTAAAGTCTTGGTCTGTTTGGCTATTTAATTTTGAGGATTATTTTTCTATTTCAAAATTTTTACCTCCTAGACACTTAATTAGTATGTTCTCTTCCCTTCTTCAATGGATCCCCTATGCTGTCCATTCCTCCCCTGTACTCCTTACGCCCATGTAAAATTCAGTCCTGTCCCATTGAGGCCACACTTGGCTGAGGATATTTTAGTTCAATAGGATTCTTAGCATTACAAGTTATATATAATTATTTGATTGGAATACAGCTTGCAGCTGACAATAAAAATCTTAAAACTGAACAATTTGCAGTGTTCTGTTTATTAAGGGATTAATCTTCTGAAACAAATTCTTTGGTTTTATATACATTACACCCACCATATAAACTTCCTTAATCACATGATTAAGTCTTTTATTAATACTTGATTTATTAGTTTCATAATATTGTAAGTTACCCAATAATTTTGGTTGATCAAATTTCAGGTCACTTGGGCAGTATGTTAATCATTTACTTGTATATTCTGGCACATTATCTTTGATAAGTTTTTTAATCTAACCTTCAACCCAGATCAATTCATTTAGAAAATCTACAGTTTTTAAGAAAGTTTTAGTGCTCAAAGCTCTCAGCAGTAATAGTTTTTCTACCTGCCATAGCATTCTAAGTCCTGGTGTGATTTCCTTCTATTACATCATATTTTGTATAATTAAATGCATTGCTTTTTGTATCTTTACTTGTCAAAAGAGTTATTCAACACTAAATCACTTTAATCTTTTTCACCAAGGATGGAATAAGTCACATTTCAAGTTAATTAACAAATATTGTATGTCTTTAACTGACATTTTGAACTTTAGATGGGATTGTTGTTAAAAATGCAGTAAAACAACATTAAACATTTGAAGGCCTTATCTGTAACTGCCTTCTTTTAACAGTTAATGTGTTCATATTTTCTTTCTTTCTGTTCTTTGTGTGTGTGTGTGGTGTGTGTGTGGTAATAACGTACCAGTACCAGTTTATAATCTGCTTTTGTCCCTTTAAAAAATTGTGGCAAAATGTAATCTATTTTTGATAAGTATTTTATTATTGCCCATTGCCAGTGGACTTTTTATTTAAATTCATCATTAAAACCAAACCTTTTACTGTTGAGCTAGAAGATAAATTCAGTATAGATTAGAAACACAGACTTCCCCTATTTCTGGTAGTCTTTGAAATTTGCATATAATAATATTGTTCTGATTTTATATGTCTTAAATTCCTGCTTATGAATTCCTTGGTATCTTTCCATATATAGAACACCTAGGTTTTTTTTTTTTCTAACAAGTATTTTTTTTTTATTATACTGAAGAATATTTTACTGTTATTTACCTATATACCAACTTATATTAACTTATTCTTCACTGATAGGTGTTAAAGTTTTAAGTGAAACAATTCTGCTGTTAATTTCCCTGTTTTTGTATCTTGGTGCTATGAGCAGTAATAAACAGTTTATAGAATATATTACTGCTGGAGGACCTGGTGGGTCAGAGGGCCTTTAAAAATAAGATACTTTCTAATTGCCCTCCAGGAAGGTCATACTTGTTTATCACAGGACACACACTTCTGACATGCTACTAATACTGGTGGGATGCATGTTTTTAATCTGGTAGGTAAAATCAAGGAGCTCTTGTATGTATCTTGAATCTTGAGTGCTATGGGCACCAATTGTTTTATGATTAGCCATTTCTTCTTGCAACAATTCATAAAAATTTCCATTTTTCTATAATTTTTCTTATTGTTTTAAGCTTTTTGTAATAATAATTTTTATACCAGCTGTGTGATATTGAGTATTATAACACCATAATAATCATGAGCCTTCCTGACATAATTTTGCAAATAATTTCGTGCATGCATTTTGACTTTGGGTGATTGTTTTCTTAGAATACGCTTGTTAGAAATGAAATTGGGTAAATGAACTTCTGTATATTAACTTCTTTTACTAATTGTAAATAATACTTAATAGTTATTATTACTAAAGTATTCATATTATATGTAAATGGATAAGAATGCAAAAGAAAATCGCCTGTAATCCTACCACCACAAACACTATAAACTTTATACTATATGCCTTTCTGATGTTTTACTTTTCTATTGAATAACCTGCCATTCCTTCCTTAATATATGCAAGGAGAATTTTATAATGTCAATAAAGAACTATATACTACAGCATAAATTTTCTTTTGTTGCTTATGTTTTGTGAAAATAACAAAATGTACACTATATTACTATCATTAAAAATTTTTCAGTTGTAACCATTTTCAGGGGTAGTTGTGAGACCATAGTACATTCACAGTGTTGTACATACACCAGCACCTCTCTCCATCTCCACCAGGCAGGTAGAAACTGTACCTGTTAGTACAGCATCTTTATACCTTTAACTTTCCCGTACTGTAGACATTTGTTTCCAGTTTCCTCCACCTGTAGGCAAGGATTCCTTCATTATATCTTTATTTTGATTAATTTGTCATACTAGCAGTTTTTTAGAATCTATAGCAGTAACTATGGTAAGGATGATGTTTTTTAAAGATTGATTTATTTATGCACACAAGAACTGAAGTTACAGGCTAGAGATGTGGAGGATTCACTAGAAACAGGGTGGGGAGCAGAACAGGCAGTTCAAATGAAATGCACTGCCGAGGGGAGCAACGGGCAAGGCAGGAGAGGTCTGCTGAGCCATGTGGGTCACTTCCGTGGCCGGGGATCGAATTCATGCTTCAGCGGCTGCCCTTAGCTTCACAGTGCTGTGTTTTAACCCCTTGTGCCACCAGGGAGGCCCCCTGACAAGGATGATTTTTAAAATCAGTTTTAGGTATTATGTTTTCTTTTACCTCCCACAGAAGAATTTACCCTAATTTTATAATAGAAGTTATTTGAAATAGAAGGTTATGAATACATTATAGCTTTTGAGACAAATTTGCATTTTAAAATTGTTTTATAAAAGGAAGGATACTTAGGGAATAGAAGAGTCAAAGTCTCCTCTAAATCAGCAGCTGTTGTCAGTGACATTGATTAGTTGGAAGGGTGAGCAGGGGTGCAGTAGAATATATTGTTTATTTGGGGAAATGTACATGTATTTTGCTGATTTGGTGGAAAAGACTCGACTACCATATGTTCTGCTTTGCTTAACTAGTTAGAGATAATATGTGCTGTACTTAACCCAGGTTTTGATTTTATGTTACTGTAAATGCTGATTGCTTTTGCACAGAGAATCTTCAAATACATTATTTTAAATTTAAAAGGTTTCTTTTTGATTAACTGTAAAAATCCACAATAACTGGGACCAAATTAGAATCCTCCATATAAAGAATATTTATGCATGCAGAATTGGGGGACAGGCCAGAGGTACATGGGTGGTGAGAGGATTCACCAGGAACAGAGTGGGGAGCAGAACAGGCAGATCGACGATACACTGCTAAGGGAGCAGTGGGCGGGTCAGGAGAGGTCTGCCGCGCCATGTGGTCACCTCCGGGGCCAGGAATCGAACTCAATTGAAGCGGCTGTAGCTAGCTTTGCAGTGCTGCGTCCTTACCCATTGCACCACCAGGAGGACCCAAAAATTTATATAGAAGCACTAGGGTGTAGGCCAAAGGCATGGGGGTTGGGGGAGGTGAGAGGATTCACCAGAGACAGAGTGGGGAGCAGAAGAGGTGGATCCACTGAAATACACTGCTGAGGGGAGCAGCAGGGTAGACAGGAGAGGTTCTGTTACACAATATGTGGGTTAGCTTCCCATGGCCACCAGGGAGGTCTTTAGAATTCTAGTGAAGTCACCATAGACCGGTATAAACTGTCTTGTCTTCTCCCTGGTGGCTTGAAAATCCACTTGCACCTATGAGGATGCAGTGGTGGTGCTGGAAAGCTACACATGGAGAATACTTGGTCTTGGTTACCCTTGCTCCTATTTTTCTTCATCATTGTTACTACTGAGCTCGAATATAGGAGTCTGTTGGCCATATTTGAAGAATAAGATGATCTCCTCAAGGCACTGTCTCTCTCTCTTTTTTTTTATTCTCTTAAATGTTATTTTATTTTATTATTTTTTTTAATTATTACAAGTTTATTTTTACATCATTTTGCACATTTTTTTTTTCCATCTTGATTGTAATCCCCGCGGGTTTCCCATCACCAAATCACCCGTGAAGGCACTGTCTCTTAAAGGGGCATCTGTGTTAGGTGATTTAACACGGCCCTCCAACTTGATCCTAAGACAGGAATCTTCAACAGGGTATAAGCAATATCTACAAAATTGTACTTGTTGGTGATTTGAAGATAGTATATATTGAGAGGAGTGCTGGAGCTTCCATTGCTCTGGAGTGGCTCTGCTCTGCTCTAATGCCAACTGGCAATAGGAAGTTCTAAAAATTTTTTTTTGTATGATGTGATCAGCCAGTCCCCACTGGGAACCATACTGGCCAAAGCCACCCTTTTCCCCAGAGGCATTGACATTCTTCTTCCTGGAAACTTTTGATACTTCACAGCACAACTTTCTTGAAAACCATCAAAAGAAAGCTATCTTTTGGGAAGCAGAGAAGTTCATTGTGAAGAATTGAAGTATTATATGGCAGAGAGTGGGTGGGAGCCCAGGTTCTCATTTTAAGACTTTTTTTTAATGTCAGAAGCATAATTCTTCTAATAAAAGCCTCTGCTTCTCCCCAGGATTGGCAGCCACCATTTGCATGTGATGTTGATAAACTTCATTTTACCCCACGCATCCAGAGGCTGAATGAATTGGAGGTAATGTTTTAACTGCTATTCTGGTTGCCTGTATCCCAGAAAGGGCCTTCTTAGCACTCTCCTATCTCAAGTCTAGTGGCGTTTCTGAAGCTAAAATATAGCCAGTAATTGATAATCACACTGGAAGAAATAGGAAGAAGGCTTTTGCAGCAAACCATATTGCATTGAAAACACTGATTTTTATTAGTAATTGTTGGTTTATAATTTAATGCACTTCTGTCTTAAATTCAGATGACAGCCTCTAGAATTTGAGTTTTAAAAGTTATGTACTTTAGCACTGTCTAGTGGGAAAAACTTGCAGCTCAAATTTATTTCCAAATACCTGTCTATATGTAGATTTCATGACACTCAGATTTCCCAAGGAGGAGTGAGACTTAAAGGGGACTCTTGACAATGATAATGTTTCCTCAGTCTCTGCTATTGTAATTCAGAATGCAGGGAACATAAAGCTTGGGTATTGTTAACATAGAGGTAGGTGTTTACATTAATATCTTGCTAAACTGATTGTAGTATTGAACCTTGTTTTCTTATTTTATACTAACTATTCTTAACTTGCATGGGACTACTGTCCTTTGGAATCTGTGCCCAAGTGGTGTGGCAGCTAGTGTATATATTTTCAGGTTGAATTTGAAAAATAGGAGCTGGAAACTAACTTTGAGGTCTTGTAATGTTGCAAACATCAGAACTTTGACCTCAAATTTTGGTTTTGTACAAGATAGAAGCTCTAAAATGAAAACCATTATTTAATAAGATAGAAAAATGAAAACGACAGATTGAAAAAAAAAGAAGACATGGAAACAGTGCTGATAATTTGTTAAGGAAATTTAGAAAGTGTCCCTGGTTTCCTGTTATCCTTAAGGTATTAGCAATTACTGAAATTGATATGAAATCACTATTGTAAATCTATTTTCAGATTTGTGTTTGAAGAGAACAGGTGTTAAAAATACCTAACTTATGAAAAGATGAAGGGTGGGAGGCAGGGGGAGGGTGAGAAGAAACTTGTCATGTAATTTTACCAGTCACAAAATTTAAGGTTTATCTAACAGGCCTTACATGAAGCATCTTTCAGAATGTCTACTTACGTCATGGAAGCCTTATTGAGTGTGTATATCTTTGCCTGCCACATGGTAGATAGTCAAACTGTCCTTGACTGTTGTTTAATTATTCAACCACTAGTATTTTGTATATATGTAGCAGCCTCCTCTATTGAATTCAGAGATGGAATTGCACTTAAATATTCTAGGAGTGAGAATTCCAAAGGCACAGTTTGAAGACAGGAGTTTTCAGATTAGCAACATAAGGTTAAAACTCAATTCTTTCTCATTTAGGCGCAAACTCGTGTAAAATTGAATTTCTTGGACCAGATTGCAAAATATTGGGAGTTACAGGGAAGTACTCTGAAAATTCCACATGTGGAGAGGAAGATCTTGGATTTGTTTCAGCTTAATAAGGTAAATGATCCTTTAATGACTTTCCCATTTAATAATCTCTCTGAAAAGCATGAATTTGATCTTCTTTGACTTTAAAACAGACTTACTATTTGAAATATGTAAAGTGAGACCCTCAATTTATTTGTGATCTACTTATCAAGTCTTAAAATCTTATCTTGAAGCATTTTGCCACCACCTATTTTTCAGCTTCAAAGTATAGATCTAGAAGGTATTCTTTTCTTTTTTATTGCAGATAAGAAAAGTTGTAGAAAGAGAAAATTGACTAAGCAAAAAGATGAAGTGGTAATTAGTACCTTAGCTTCAGTTTCACTTAACTGTAAATCCTCCATTTTTCTCACCAAATGCTGCCATCCTGTCTACTGTAGTTTTTCTGGTGATTTTTTTTTTCCTGGAGATTTTTAAGGTCACTGAGTAGGTCCAGGTTGTTAGTACCTCCTTCTTTATTAGATTTAAAATTTCTGCCTAGTTCTTCTTCCTAGAAAATCTTGATATCTTGGGGAACCGAGAAGTAATTTCTGTGGGCACATTTAAAAATGCTTGTGGACTGTTGTCAAAAACGATTCAACCTTATTGCTTAAAATTAATAGCACATGTGTCTTTTCTTTTGACTGTAAGTGTATTTTGAAAACATCACCACAACCAAGAACATTTTGGCTTTGGAGCCATAGGCGTGAGAATGAGAAATAATTTCCAAATAGATGTTTATAATTTTCTTATGCTGTATTATTTGACAGTTGGTTGCAGAAGAAGGTGGCTTTGCAGTTGTTTGCAAGGATAGAAAATGGACAAAGATTGCCACCAAGATGGGTTTTGCTCCTGGTAAAGCCGTGGGCTCACATATTAGAGGGCATTATGAGCGAATCCTCAATCCCTACAACTTATTCCTGTCTGGAGACAGTTTGAGGGTGAGTATTGGGATTAGCCTTAACCTGCTCTATTTCAGTTTCTTGGGACACTGTCTTTTAGAAGGAATGAAAGGCCTTGATTATGAATGGAAGGCGTTGTGCAGAAGGATGTTCTGTGCGTTCCTCCATGTTTGTTCTAACAGAAAACATACCTAGAAGTTACTTAGTTTTTGAGACAATTAAGATTGTAGAGGAAATGTCTTCTTGCTGTCAAAAACTGAAATCTCTGTTAACTTCGCTATAAGTGTTTCTTCTTTACAAGAAGTGTGTGATTATTGTCTAATTTGTGTGTCTTAGGCGTTTGGCTCAGTTGTCCCGTTGAGGGTGACTTGTGGGAAGTAGCTTGCTTAACTTTTTTTTTTTTTTTTTTGATTAGTTGATATCTCCAAGTAGCTTTTGGTGGAATGTTTGACTCTGGGAAAGGGTGGGGGTGGTTTATTAATGCTGGGTAGCTAATGGCTCTCTCTTCTCATATTTCTGGGTAGCCATATATTTTTTTCCTACAAAGCTTTGAAAATCATTCAGATAAAAGGCTTTTGCTCTGATTTATGCCAAATGATACTATAAGAGGTCCAGCTTACTTGAATGCTGTGGTAGCAAGAAATAGTTCATAAACTGTTTACACCTTTGGTGTTTTCTTAAGACTCTTTCAACAGTGAGCCCTATAATTGTAAGAATTGTGACAGTGCTTTGGAGAGGTACCAAGGTAATAAGGCCATCTCAGAGGGGAGAGTGCTAATCAAAATTCCGTCTTGATGTTTGACACACCTGCCGATGCTTATACAACCATGGCTCTTTGTAGTATTGTGTTTTCTCATTTTCTTCCTTTCTGATTTGAGGTGCACTTTCTTTCTAGCTAGAAATATTCAGAATTAAAAAGATAATAATAATAACATACATGTTATATATATTAATGTTTAGTGAGTCCAGGGATGAAATTAGAGCTTTGTGTGCAAAACCTTTGTCTCTGCCTCATTTTTAAAAAAGATTTATTTATGCATAAAAGAGCTGGAGTGTAGGCCAGACATATGGGGATGGGAAGTGGGGATCAGAAGATTCTCCAGAGACAGAGTGGGGAGTAGTCAAGTCTAAAGAATCGTCATGTAAAGATAGCCTGTACAAATATTTCATCTATATCAGGATAAATAAGCTGTTCAGATATCTATTGTGTGCTAAGTGTATTCCAGGTACTGTTACATCACTATTTTAGAAGGCTTGAGAACAAAGAAAATTTTAATCCTTTCCTCTGATTTTGCTTTCAAGGATACTTTCATGAATATATACATAAATCAGAACTGTGTTATTCATGTAGAATATGCTAGCCTTGCTACATATTATGAACATTTGACTTGTTATTCAATATTTTGAAGATGCAGGGTTGGGATATTTTGCTGTTCCTGTTTAAATTAGGATAATGGTGGTTTGCAACGCTGTTTATGTTTTGGGGATATAGTGTCACACCTTCTCAAATGTTTGTTACCATACAATACTCTCCACCAAAGTGCCAGTAATCCTTCACCATCATCCACTGGGTCCTCTTTTCCTACCTTTGCGTTTCATCCCCACCTTCTAGAACTGAGTTTGCCTCAGTTCTGCAGTGACATATCAAGGGTTTATTTTAGTCTGGTTTTGTGAAGTCATGATGTATGTATGTTTGTTTTTTAAAGATTGACTTATTTACATATACAAGGTCTGGGGTGTGCAGGCCAAGGTTCAGGGGGAGGTGAGAGGGTTCACCAGAGACAGAGTGGGGAGGGTTCACCAGAGACAGAGTGGGGAGCAGAACAGATGGATCTGCTGAAATACACTGCTGAGGGGAGCAGCAGGTGGATCAGAGAGGTCTGCTGTGTCACGTAGGTCACCTCCCTGGCTGGGGACGGAACTCTTGCTGCAGTGGCTGGCAGTAGCTTGATCATGCTGTGTCTTTAACCCCTACACTACTAGGGAGGCCCCCATTTCTGATGTTAAATCATAATACTTGGAGAAAGGGATAATTGGAATGCATATATTTTGTTTGAAAAAGAAGAATGGGAAAGATCCTACTATACATTTCCAAAATGGTCACAGTCCAGAACACTGAACACACAGATTTGGGTGAGAATGTGGAGCAGCAGGGACTCCCATTCCTTGGTGGGGGATAGAAAGACTACAGCTACTATACTCTGGAATTTAGTTTGGTGGTTTTTTAGAAAGTTAAGCAAGCTTTTACTGTACCATCCAGCAGTCATGTTCTCGTATTTTCCCAGAGAAGTTGAAACTTATGTCCAAACAACATTTACATGGCTATTATCACAACTTAGTCATAATTGTCAAAACTTGTAAACAAGCAGGATGTCCTTAAGTTAACAAGTGAAGACCTAAACTATGTCACCTCCAAACAATGGAGTATTACTGCTGAAGAGAAGTTAGCTATCAAGTCATGAAAACACATGGAGGAACCGTACGTGCATATTATCAGGTGAAGGAAGCTAATTTCAAAAGGCTAAAACCATATGATTCTATCTATATGACCTTCTGGAAAAGACAGACAACACTATGGAAATAAGAGAAAGATTAGTGGTTGCTGAGGGTTTGGAGTGGGGAGCAAGGGTGAATAGGGCACAGGATCTTCAGGGCACTGAAAACACTATGCATCATACGCGACCTGTGGTCACGCATCTGGAAATCCATGGCCTGTGGAAAGGCAGGAAGCAAGTCCTTTAAACTGCAGACTTTGGCTGTTAGTGGGGTGTAAAGTAGAGTTCACCTAGAGTAAGTTTAAAGAAGAGTCTTGAGGTGATGTACTGGTGGAATGAAGCAGAGGCCTCAGTCGCACACGCCTATTTTTTTATTTTTATATATTTTTTTTTTAAAGATTTATTTATTTATTTGTGCATACAGAACTGGGGTACAGGCCAGAGGCAAGTCCTTTAAACTGCAGACTTTGGCTGTTAGTGGGGTGTAAAGTAGAGTTCACCTAGAGTAAGTTTAAAGAAGAGTCTTGAGGTGATGTACT
>NW_004567119.1:38716294-38778768 GCF_000260355.1 Condylura cristata | reverse complement strand
GAGAGTGGGGGAAGAACAGGCAGATCGACGAAGTACACTGCTGAGGGGAGCAGCAGGTGGTCAGGAGAGGTCTGCCGCACCCTGTGGGTCAGCTCCCTGGCTGGGGATGGAACTCATGCAGCAGTGGCTGTGGATAGCCTCATAGTGCTGTGCTTTAACACATTGTGCCATCGGGGAAGGCCCCTGTGTTTTTTAAAATGTCTCAAGGGATGACTCTTAATCTCTGTAGAATGATGCCATTATGGTGTGTTGCTGTCAGTTGTCTCTAAATCCCTTTTTCACAAATAATGGTTAGAGTCTGTATGTGGATAGTATTAGCTCTATAATCAGCACTTTGTCTGTCTTGAATTGTGATTTGAAAGAAAATATAAAAGCTTTTCATATATAGTCTAAGCAGCTTCTGCGCTTGATTTTACCTTAGGTGTCCACATTCTCACAGAATCAAGCAGGTCATAGATCATGGAACCATTTCTAGTGGGAGATAAGAAACACCACAGATGGTCTGAATGTCTGACCCTTAGTTCAGTAAACTCTGGTTCAGCTCAATCTGTGTCTCCACAATCATAGGTCCTTTTGGGTCTCAAAGAAGTTTATTTAGATGATAGACAGATGATAGGCATTCCTCTCTGAGTGTTTTCTTTAAGTATAATCTGACGGCTCAATTGAGGGTTTGTTACAGAATGGAATACAGTCACATTAGATACTCAGTTAACTCCAGGTCAAAACAATGCACAGGCTGAATTAGCATATGTAATACAGATTGTACTCATGTGAGATTCTTTACGTGTTTAGAGTCTCAGGTAGTCTGTATCATGCAATACTCTTTTCTGTGATTATTTCTTAAATCTTCAAAATAGATTTTGTTGGATTGTTGCTTTGTGTTTTCATTTTCCCTTTCCCCACTCTGTTGATGCTTTCTGCAAATGTTACGAGGGAAGAGGTAATCTCGTTAGTGCGATTGCTAGTAATGGTAATTGTGGAGCCAGGAGTTCTGGCAGGTGATTACTGCAGTGTATCTTTGAAGAATAGATGACATAATATACCTCAAGTGGCTCCATGTTGGAAGCTGCTTTTGAAAATGTTTCTTTTGAAGTTCTCTTACGAGAGGAGCAGTGTTCACCTGACATTCCTATTGGATCAGTGTTACTGTTTTGTTGTGTGGCATGCAGTAGTGCATTACTGCCAGCTTAGAATCAGCCTAGAAGAAAACTCAAAACAGGAAGAGGCTCTTCTGTGATCAGAATGAGTTTTGCTGTGGGCTACAGATTAAACTTTGCCTTGTGAGTTCGACTTTGTCAAATATGTTGGTCAATGAAGTCCTAATAAGGGAGAAGACAGGTGAACCATTTGTCCCTGTAGGTGCTGTCTCTTGCTAACAGATGCTACTAGTTATGTTGACAGCTATGGGACGGTTAGATACCGTATTGGATTCTATATTTTTTTACTCAAAACTTTTTAAAATGAGAAAATTTTCAATGTGGAAAATTATTTGGGAATTTTGAGGTTTGTTTTTAACAATATGGCCTCGAACAGTTGCACTCAGGGGTAATGCAGCTGGCGCCTGGGAGTGCCCTGGGCTGTGGGCGGCTTGCTCAATGAGAGCAACAGGGAGACACATCAGCAGTACCACCCCCCTTTACAAAGCTGTTACTGTGTGTCTGTATGTTGTGGTAACCATCTACTCGTCTTTTTGTTTAGATTAAAACTTGTAGACCTTTGTCTGTATAAGTTGTTAATCTGCCTTGCAAAAATCCAATTTTTTTATTTCCTAATATCAAGAAATGGAGTAAGTTTCTCAATACAGTTATGTTTGTTTCTAGTGTCTGCAGAAGCCAAACCTGACCACAGACACAAAGGACAAGGAGTACAAGCCCCATGATATCCCCCAGCGGCAGTCTGTGCAGCCCTTGGAAACATGTCCCCCTGCCCGGCGAGCGAAACGCATGAGAGCGGAGGTGAGAGCCCCTTGGAGGTGTTGAGACAGAAATGTTGAGATTTGGGGGTAATGCCTGTCTGTCACCGAGCTCTCGTGACTGTGCTTCTTGGTTTTCAGCTTGAACTCACTGAGTGATGCTGTGTATATTTCAATTTCTGTACTTGGGGGAGTTGTACTGTGGAAGGAGTTAGGAATTAAAGTCTTTATCTTATAGTTTCTGCTGCTTGGGCAGATAGCTACTTAAATGTTAATAGTCAGTGTTTTGAAGAATGGGCTTAGATTTTGCCTTTCACAAACCTCATGAAGTTAGGAAGTTTATTGGGGGTTAAGATAATGAGATATGACAGTGGGGGAGGCCTTTTCTGAAAAAATGACTTTTTTTAAAACAGGTTAGAAGTTAATGAAAGCTATCTTGTACAGTCTTCCTGGAAAAAAAGTATTGACTCAGTGGCAAACATTTTGGCAAAGACAGAAATTAGCATGTTAAATAGGGGAGGGGGAGATAGACCACATATGATGAAATGAAAGTGGCAAAATCAGGAGTGGAAAACTGATAAGGAAAATATTTTAAGACTCCCCTGCCCTTCACCTGAAATGGGAGAAGAGTATTTTTCCAGTTACCTGTTTCTAGATACAAAGATTCCTGCCTGATAGGCAAGTGAGTATTTGGACTTAGAGCTAATATATTATGAATAGTGCAGCTGGGAAATCTGATTGCATTAATTTGGTTTCTGAATTAATTAATTCCTGATTATTAACTAAATTATTATAGGCAATTATTATTGGAGTACATCTTGATCTTTAAATGTGTTAGGCATGTCCTAGTGCTCTCAGGCCTGCCTTGATAATAGAGTAATAATGGTGATACTGTCCTGAAAGAAATATTGTTGACCTTATACATCTACAATATACTTGAATTAATGAGTCAAGAATTGTTCAGGTGAGGTTTTGGTCAAACACCAAATTTGCTTTACCAATAAGTATTAACTCTTCAAGAAACAGTGAAAATTGAGAGTGACATGTATACCCTCAGTGACAAAGGGAATCATCACAATTTATCAGAGTTAGAACAGTAGTTTGTATTTATGGCTTACTAAAAGAACGATATGTGAAAGTTGAACTTTCCATATATACTGGCAAGCCTTGGAAGAGGCTTTCACATTACTGTAAGTTGATGAAATAGTGATATTTTCTATAACTGTTAAAGTTGGTTTTGTGCTTAGTGTATGATTTTTATGTAACAGTTTGGGATTTTGCTTAGTGATGACTGAATAAAGTATAAAGTGAACAGGGAGAACTGAGAAACTTCTAGAAGGAATATGAGTTCCCAGATTAGATAGTAACTTTTCCCACAATTTCTTCCTGATTCCTCGACTTCTCCCAATTAAAAAAAAAAATGACTGTCAAAGTGGAGAATATAATTTCTTAAGTAATAGTAATTATAGGGATGATGTTGCTCCTTCAAGGGATAGGTATGTTTTGACTGCCCTATTGATAGATACATATTTTTTTAGGTTATAGTCACCTTGATTTCAGTTGGATTTTAATATATATTTTTCTTTTAAAAAGAAACATTCATATTCTGAATTTTTTTAAGGCAATGAATATTAAAATAGAACCAGAAGAGACAACAGAAGCCAGAACTCATAACCTGAGGCGTCGAATGGGTTGTCCAACTCCAAAATGTGAAAATGGTAAGAAAGTTTATCCACGAATAGAAAATGTCAAAACTAGATAATTTAAAAGCAATTATTCATTTCTTAGTTTAAGAAAACATTGCAATAACTGTTACCTACTAGTTAACTCGTTGGGCCTTGAGAAAGAAAATCTGATGTTCTTGTTAAGTTACCAATAGAGATAACCTGATGGATTTGTGCACATTAGAAATGTGATTGAAGTTTTGAACTGTTGCTAGTTGCTACTTTGAAATTTTGTTCAGTAGTGATCATTGAAAAGTGGTTTTGAGAAGCATAGGTAACTTTTGGTGAAAGTCTCAGGTTTGTTTCAGGCAAAACAGGCAGATGCCTTTTAACCTCTAAATTTTAGTTGTGAGTGCTTTGCCTGACTGCCAGTCACTCAGAGATAGACTTGGGGACTCACTAGAGAAATCTTCTATCCCACATAGGTAGGAGGCACATGTAAATAAATTAATTAAAATAGGTCTCCTTAGTGATTATATTTAGTGGAGAGGCAGAGGAATCTTTATAAATACAGGTGTGAATCCTAGTTCAACTGCTAAGTAGTTAAATGTCATTCTAGTATTTCTTGATTAAAAAAAAGACAAAAAACAAAAAAAACCCACTGGTTTTCTCATTTTTGAAGCAGATTATCTGCAAAGTACTACCAAAATTTAGGAAGGCATTTAGCACTGTGCCTACTACAGTGCCGATCACTGAGTTATATAACTAGTGATTCAGCTAAAATTCTCAGTCTTTGGAATAAGGAAGTTGGAGAGATGAATAATCTTTAGATTATGGAGGGACATTCTCTAATATGGAGGCAGTATGGTTGGTGAATTTGTCATTCTCTTACAGTCAAGATGTAGAACTCGCTTTCATCAATCAAAATTATTTCTTGATCTTAGGATGACTACCTTCAGGTCCTGTTTTATAAGTATACAAACCTGAGTACCATGCTCAGAAGTACCCACATCTTGGATATTGCAAGTTTGTATTTTATCATAATCAACACCCTGAACCCTTGAACATAGTGACAATGAGTGTGAACTGCAGTGAAATGAAAAGAAACATGAAATTATGTTGGTGTACAGTGTGCTTTGGGAGGGAGGGAGGTGATGAGGTAACAAGGGAGGAAGTTGAGAAAGCAGAAAGTGCAGAAAGCTAATGTGGATTGCCTCTTACAGAGAAAGAAATGAAGACCAACGTTAAGCACGAATCCATCGAGAAGAAAGAGTATATTGTAGAAAGTGAGAAAGAAAAACCTAAGAGTCGATCTAAAAAAACCACAAATGCTGTGAGTTGGCGTTTTAAATACTTGTTTCTGAAATGATGCTTCTGTGTCTGTCTTAAAGCTGTTGACTAGAGTCTGACAATGAGAAGACCTGGCCAAGCCATGCATAGCAGTAGTTTATAAATGAGGACACACACACATGAATCATGAGGATGGCAGTAACATCTCTGATGGGCGTGACTGTCATTTTCATGGAGTGTGTACAGTTTGGCATTCAATAATAGGGAACCAAATGTCACAGAATTGTTCGTAAATGATTAGGCCACCCTCAGATGGGCCAAAGGCTAAGTCAGATAACAAGTTGATGTTTTCTAATTTTGTGGCAAGGAAGGGAGAGGCGAGAGGAAAGGTGGGCTCAGGGGGTAGTAGGTGAGAACCCGGCTGTTGGAAGGCTGGGGAGTCATTCACTCAATGGGCACTTCCGGGCAGACTTGACAACATTGAATAGGAGTTGATTGCACCATGTCCCCGCTTTCCATCCCCCTTTGAGAGCCTGGTGAGCAACTTGACAATAGCACTTCTTATCTTGGAATTTGAATTACTCAAATTCACTTCATAAAGATCTTCCTCTGAGTCTGGCTCACCTCCACTCCAACCCCCAAGAATATGATCAAAATATTAGCAAAACCTAGGTTATTATTTACTGCGAGGACTCTGTGAAGCAGTAAGGTTTTTTGTTTAGTTGAATTCTCACCTTTATATTACTGGGTAATGTAACAAATTTGCTAGAGCTGCTGTAGCAAAGAACCACAGATTGAGTGGCTTAAACAATAGAAATTTGGTTTCTCCTAGTTCTGGCTACTGGATGTGTGAGATCAAAGTATATACAGGGCTGTTTTTTCCTTTGGCTTTTAGGGGGGCATCTTCGCTCTGTGTCTTCACGTGCTTTTCTCTGTATATCTCTGTCCTAGTCTCCACTCCTTTTTTTTTAATTTATTTTTGCATAGAAAAACTGGGATGTAGGCCAGAGGTGCAGGGGTAAAAGGATCCACCAAGACAGAGTGGGGAATAGAATAGATGGGTTGATTGAAATACACTGCTGAGGGGAGCGGCAGGAGAGACAGGAGATGTCTGTTGTGCCAGGTGGTGTGGGCCACCTCCCTGGCCGGGGATCGAACTCATGCTGCGGTGGATCTTCTCAGTGATAGCACTGAGACTTAACCTGTAGACCAGTTTCCACTTTCTATAGAGGCACTAGCCATTGGATTAGGGCTCATCTTTATGACCTCATTTTACCTCAGTTATCCCTTTAGAAACCCTGTCTCTGAGGTACTGGGGGTTAGGACTACAGGACAAGAATTAGGGGGTAGGGAACATGTTTGGTACATCACAGGTAGTAACTGTTTTTATAACACTAATTAGAATATTAAGAGGTAATGTAATCATGTTAATTAAACAGTATGTATTCCCTTAAAACATGTCAAAGTTGAATAACTTTCTAACCAGAGCAAAAAAAATTGGATTTTCTCTTTATACACTTACTTTTGGTTAGGTCGATAATTTGTCATCAAAAATATTATTCTTCTAAGCTACTGAAAGCCATATCTTTTTTTTTTTTAAAAAGATTTATTTATTGATGCATACAGAACTGGGGTACAGGCCAGAGGTGCAGGGGCAGTGAGAGGATTCACCAGGGACAGAATGGGGAGCAGAACAGGCAGACTGATGAAGTACACTGCTGAGGGGAGCAGCGGGCGGGTCAGGAGAGGTCTGCGGTGCTATGTGGTCACCTCCGGGGCAGGCGGGCGGGAATCGAACTCATGCGGAAGTGGCTTTAGCTTCTTAGTGCTGTGCTTTAACCTGCTGGCCCACCAGAGAGGGCCCAAAACTAACTTGAGTTAAGAAACACCGCTTGAGAATAGTAAGAGATTACACTTTTAAGGTGAGAATGCATAAAGAATTGTGAAATGTATGAAACATTTAAAAAAATTTTATTTATACAGAACTGGGGTCAGGCCAGAGGTCCAGGGTGGTAAGAATATTCACCAGAGATAGAGCGGGGAGCAGAACAAGCAGATCAACAAAGAACACTGCTGAGGGGAGCAGTGGGCGAGACGAGAGAGGTCTGCCGCGCCATGTGGGTCAGCTCTGGGGTGGGGAGCAAACGCGTGCTGAAGCAGCCGCGGCTTTAAGTGCTGCACTTCAGCCTGCTGTGCCACCAGAGGGCCAAAATGTGTGAAACATTTTTATTTGAAGCTGATTGTTGAGATGATACCCGATTAACTTCACTCTTAGAATTGCACAAACCCAAGCGGCAGCTCATGCTGCCTTGTCCTCGCCCCTCTCATCGCTGCAGGTGGACCTGTATGTGTGCCTCTTATGTGGCAGTGGCAATGACGAAGACCGGCTTCTCCTATGTGATGGCTGTGATGACAGTTACCATACTTTTTGCTTGATCCCACCTCTCCATGATGTTCCAAAAGGAGACTGGAGGTGTCCTAAGTGTTTGGCTCAGGTAAGAATTGGTGGCAAAGGTACTAGAAAGTTTTCCTTTCTGCAGAGTGATTTTCTTTGCCTTTGGGTTTTAGATTTGGCAACTGGTAATAATGTGGCCCACAGAAGACTGGCCTGGACTAAATAGGGAGAAGGTCTT
Organism: Condylura cristata; assembly: GCF_000260355.1. Classification (NCBI taxonomy): domain Eukaryota; kingdom Metazoa; phylum Chordata; class Mammalia; order Eulipotyphla; family Talpidae; genus Condylura; species Condylura cristata. The sequence continues at coordinate 38,771,269 of NW_004567119.1, read as the reverse complement.
CAGCGTGGTTCCACAGCTGTGAAGGCAACTGGGAGGCAGAAAGTTAATTATTACACTTAAAAAGTTTTTTTTTTTACTTTAAAGAAAGTGCAATGTTTTGTCCAGAATTTAGTAATTAATTTTTTAAAGTTTTAAAAAATGTTTTGATTTCACAGTCCTTAGATAACTACTGTTAATAGTTTGGTCTCTTTATCTTTTTACTAAACAAGATGCAAATCATCTAATAGTAATCTGCTTTTTTCACTTACATATTTATATATAAATGAAATAGAAATAAAAGTAAAATTTTTCCTTTATTTTTTTCCAGGAATGTAGTAAGCCACAAGAAGCATTCGGCTTTGAGCAAGCAGCCCGGGACTATACGCTCCGTACTTTTGGGGAAATGGCAGACGCTTTCAAATCAGATTACTTCAACATGCCAGTCCACGTATGTACATGCATCCTGCTTTGATGTAGGATCTTAAAAATCTTCTGGAGAAAGTGTTTCTGAAAACAAATTTGAGTAGCCGTCTGTCTTGGCTGCACACTGAGGCCTTTGTTTTGGTGACAGTAAAATTCTGCGGCACTTTCAGATGTATTCTGAATTTTCATGGGATTTCTCTAAATATAGGCTCTCTACATGCATAATATAGCATCAGTAACAATAAAGAAACTTTCCAGTGTCCATTCCTTCAACAAATAACAGTTTAAAGAAAATGTCACAAAATATACTCAATGACTTTTTTTTTTAAAATGGTATATATTTATTTATGCATACAGAACTGGGGTATAGGCCAGAGGTACAGGGGCAGTGAGAGGATTCACCAGAGACAGAGTGGGGAGCAGAACAGCTGACTGATGAAGTACTCTGCGGAGGGGATGGCACAGCAGACAGGAGAGGTCTGCTGTGCCATGTGGGTCACCTCCCTGGCCGTTGATGGAACTCATGCTGCAGTGGCTGGGGACAGTATCATAAATGCTGTGTCCCTCAGCCATTGTGCTACCAGGGAGGGTCTCACTCAATGACTCTTAAATCTAAGCAGTGAGCTGTGTATTGGGAATACATTTGTGTCATACATTTGTGTCATTTTATTATATTAGTATTATAAAACTCAGGGTGGGTCCATTTTCATTTCTCCTTTATTCACTTAGAAGCATAAACATGTTTCTTCATTCAATATTTGATATTCCTTGAAATGAGTACACAACAATTAAGTGGTTTTCTACTATAATTGGATATTTCAATTTGAGTTTTTCTTCCCATTAATAAGTGCTAAATCAAACACTAACTGCATATTGATTTCTTTCATTGGATTATGTTCTTGGGATGATTACTGTGTTCATATAAGAGTACTTATCCATTCTCTCCCCCTCCACTCATAATTTGTGGGCCTCCACCAATGTATAAATGAACCCGATTTTCCCAGATATCACTAAGGTTAGCTGTTCAGTTACTTAAACTTAAAATGTTTATATCTAATGGGCCTGTAAATTTGGATTACACTCTATTTGAGCTTGCCATTCTTTCAAATCCTCACGAATCATACTACTTCCCCATTTGCTTGCTTCACATATTTGCAGTCCTGGTGACTTGAACATATCTTTTTCTGTGTTTCTTTTTTATTTTACTTAAAAGGCAAAGACTCTATTGGCTAGACATTTAACTTCCCTGCTCCTGAATTTGAGTCAGCTTGCCAGCACCCCAGATACTCAGCCTGGCGAGTCAGGGACTTTGTGATTGTCTGATGAAGATCTTGTCTTCTTCCTCATTGTTTTGTTTTCAGATGGTTCCCACAGAACTGGTTGAGAAAGAATTTTGGCGACTAGTAAGCACTATTGAAGAGGATGTCACTGTGGAATATGGAGCGGATATTGCCTCAAAGGAATTTGGCAGTGGCTTCCCTGTCCGAGATGGGAAAATCAAGATTTCACCTGAGGAAGAGGTAGGCTCTAGCTGTGAGATAATTACATTGTGAAGGGCAGAACTGCATTTAAAGGTCAAGTTATTGCTTGAAAAGATCAATAGCAGCCTTACTGCCGAAAACATGCATGTATAAATTTAATGTTTCTGAATCTCTCCCATATTAGAAACTCCTAGAAGGGTCTCTGTTACCTTGTAAGAAGTCAGATTTTTTTTGTAAACTATTTTGAAATCTGACCCACTCAACTGGAGAAGTGCATTGTCATGTAAATAGAGTGAGGTAGTTTTACAAACTGAATGCAGGTAAGGTAAGTAGCTAGCCTGGAACATTTCAGAGGGCATTACCGCTGCCCAGAAGTGCTCTTTTCCTCCACTCCCCTCTCTCAAGACCACCATTACTCCTCCCCCTCAGGAAAACCACTCGCCTAACTTGTCACACCATAGATTAGTTTGTCTATTTTTGTACTTTTTATGTATAAAATGGACTTACATAATGCTTATTCCTGTAGCTTAAAAGGACCAAATACAAAATCACATGCCATATGCTTCCAATTGTGTGAAGTTAACAGTGGGCAGAACTTACCCATGGGCACCCCAAGAAGTTAGCACAGTGCCCTCTCATCCCTGCCTTCCCCAACTAAGTTAATTTGAAGGAGACTTTTTATTCAGTTTATTGAAAAAAGTTTTAAAATGTTAGAAATGTGTAGCTAAACCTTTGTACTTTTTTTGCAACTATTTTAGGAATATCTGGACAGTGGCTGGAATTTGAACAATATGCCAGTGATGGAGCAGTCTGTTCTTGCTCACATTACTGCTGACATATGTGGCATGAAACTTCCTTGGTTGTATGTGGGAATGTGCTTTTCTTCATTTTGTTGGCATATTGAAGACCACTGGAGCTATTCAATTAACTACCTGCACTGGTAAGAATTTTCAGATAGCCCATGCATAGCATGCAGGTTGAGTTGGAAACTTTCTTCTTCATCTCAGATGTGTCTTAAAGCTCACTGTGACATATCTCTTAAAGTGTAAGGAGCTACTTTATTTTCCTTAAAATTTTTCGCTCTTGTTAGAATAAGTATCCTAACAGGTTCTTAAAGTATCCTGTGATTATGTGTCCTCTTAAATTTCATACGCTCTATTTTTCAAGTATGTTATGTTTCTGGGTAGAGGGTAGACAGCTTTTTATCAATAGTTGTTAAAGTCTTTACTCATATAAAGATTAATAAGCTACGAACATGGTTTTTACTTTGAAGATCTCATTCAGTGCCAGAGGTAGCCCAGATCCCAGAGGGCAGTGTCATTACTGTGGTGTCCGCATTTGGAGCGGAATCCTCGCATCAGTACACACAGTCGAGTGGGCCTTGTTCATGAGTCTGTAAAACTCATAGGGTAGAGGTGGAGTGTGGGACAGATAGTGGGATTTTTTAATGTTATAAACTCTTCAACCAAGGCCATTTTTTTCTTTCACATCTGTTTTACCCTCTCCATTTCCCTTGCTCTTCTAAGTACAAAAGATGTTTGAAGATTTTTCACTCACTTAAATCCTCACCCAAGGAATTTGAGGGTATACCGCAAGAAAGACGGAGTTGGCATATATATGTAGGTCATCAGTTCTGCTTCCCTAGGCAATTGTTCCCAGCTGTTAAGTGAAGATTATACTTGCCGTACCTCTCCAGGGATGGTACAGATTAATTGGTTGACAGTTTACAGTACATTGAAGAATGAGGATTCTTGGGCCTCCCTGGTGGAGCAGGGTTAAGACAAAGCACTATCAAGCAATGGAGGGTTGCTGTGGCATGAGGTCGGCCCTGGCTAGGGAGCTGCCCACGTGGGGCAGCAGACCTCTCCTGTCTCCCCACTGCTCCCCTCGGCAGTGTGTTTCCATGGATCTGCCTGTTCTGCTCCCTGCTCTGTCTCTGGTGAATCCTCTCACGGCCCCTGCAGTGGGCCTGTACCCCAGTTTTGTATGAATAAATAAGTCTTTTTTAAAAAGGATTCTTTAGAAATGCCAGTTGACTCATTAGTGTTCAGCTGAACCTCATCTTGTCAGAATGGGTAAAGGAAAGGAAGATAGTTACCGTACCTTCTTTAGTTGTTGGATGTTGTGATGACCATGTATCCTGTAGCTAACATGATACCTCATATTCTTAGAACATTTAGACAATATTTTCTAAAAGATCAGAACAAAGTGAGAGGGAGGAGAGGAAACTCAGATGGAAAGTCTCATATGTTTAAACTTTGTACTTGAAGGGGGAAATGCAGTACATATGCTGAGATCACATTCCTAGTGAAACCTCTCAGCTTGAACATTCTTTTGTAGTCTTACAATGCAGGCTCTGAAAAAAAATGAACTGGTTAACCATTTGTCTGTATTGTAGTTGCAAATTGATTTAATTTTACAATACTTTTACAGGGGTGAGCCAAAAACCTGGTATGGAGTCCCAGGGTATGCTGCCGAACAGCTGGAAAACGTAATGAAGAAACTCGCTCCGGAGCTCTTTGTGTCCCAGCCAGATCTCCTCCATCAGCTTGTGACCATCATGAACCCCAATACCCTGATGACTCATGAAGTGCCTGTATGTTTGCGTCACTGCTCCTGTCACTCAGCGCTTTTCTTGTTTTTTCAGTGTTCAGTTCCGTGTGCGCCTTTACCACTTTTGCTTTCTAAATTGTCACTGTGACTTAATTTATTGACTGCAACAGACGTAGCCCTAAAACACATGTTATTTGTCTGTATGAACTAGATTGCTATGAAAATTGCTAGGTGCTTTACAGGTCCCCACTTTGTCACTCTGCTGTGCTTCACTCTCTGTCCCTTTTTTTAAATATTAAACCTACATGATACCAATTTCGAATAAACTGCGACCACTTGCTGGTAGACCTTCATTACCTTTCACTTTCACCTCATTCCTAATTAAACTTTTTTTTTTTTTTTTGTACATACAGAACTGGGGTACAAGCCAGAAATGCAGAGGGTGAGAGGATTCACCAGAGATAGAGTGGGGAGCAGAACAGGCAGATCGATGCAGTACACTGCTGAGGGGAGCAGCGGGCGGGTCAGGAGACCCATGCCATGTGGTCACCTCCAGGGCAGGCGGGAATCGAACTCATGCGGAAGTGGCTTTAGCTTCTCAGTGCTGTGCTTTAACCCCGCTGCGCCACCAGGGAGGGCCTAAACTTTATTTTAAGAAAAGTTTTATTTCTAGGTCTTGAGTTTGAACTTCAGGGCTCCCATTCTAGGTGTTGTTGGTGATACTTATCCTGAGATTGCTATACACAGTAGCACTTTTTAATACGCTGACTTTATTTTGTATCCTTCAGAGAATATTCTGAAGATATTTGGGGAGGCCAGGTTAAGATATATGAAATTTAACAAGAATCCATACTAGGTAAATTAAATATACTTTTACAGTGTTAAAGTGAATTATTCCATCTATAGTGCTAAGATGAATTTTTGATCTTGCTGTGACCTAATTTTATCATAATGGATTCACAGATTAGTAAATGGGGCAGATGGAAAGTATTTCTTTGAGTTATCATAAATTATGCATAGACCATAGTTTAGAAATAATGACCAATAAATATCAACATAACACCATCTTCTCTTCTTGGTATTTTCCACTTTTCCCCCCTTCTTCATATTGATTGACCCTTCTGATCAGTTGATCTTAATGACCAATGATTGTAACTTACTGTACATGAGACTTCTAATCTGGGTTCTATAATAATTGAGCACATTCTCTATGGGGCTAGATTCTAGACATAACAGATAGATGAATGAACTCATGCATCAGGGTACTTGGATTTATAAAAAATAAAAAACACGTTTACACAGATAATAGAAGGCTGATGGTGTGTGACTTGACACTGGTGTCAAGTAGGAGTTTGACCCATTAACTCTGAAGGGTGTCTGGAAGAGTCCATGGTGATCTGTGGACGAGGACCTGGAACTCTGACAAGAGTATATGCAGGTAGCATGCGAGGGAGGGAGGAGTCCTGGCGGTCGTGCAGTATTCTCTTTATGTGGTAGGCAGTGGTCTTGACACAGCAGCCTGCTCGCAGCCTTGGTAGGCATGCTGCACCTGGCTGACCTGCAACCCCACGTTTCTTGTTCTGTAGGTTGGGGTGATACTTGAGATTTTACATTTCCAACAAGTGTTGGAAATTGGCGTTGATGCAAGATCATAGCTGTGGAAATATGTACTGAAAAGACAGTCTGATATTACTACTAAAGAAAAATAATTTCCATCTGAGGATTTGTTTGCCTAGAGTGGTAGAGATGTTTGGTCTGGGGTTGATGTCAGGAAGAGAGGGATGTTATTGAGGTCCAAATTAAAAAGAAGTGTGTATGGAATGAGAAAGTATAGAAGAAGAAGAAAGAAGAAAGAATTAGTGTAAAGTTTCTTGGTAGGAGATCTTGTTTTGGTAAAATAATGTTAGGATCTTCTTAATTGTTGCTGTGTTCAAGAAGCTGCGTCCTGCCACTGGGCGCTGCCAGGTTTTCTGTCAGATCCTAGCAGCCCTGGTAGTCTGGGACACTGCTCCATCTTGTGGCAGGATTGAGTTTGTTGGAAGCTCCCTTTTCTAGATAATCTATGACCAGTTTGTCTTTGATAATGTCACTAAAGTGTTCTAATTTCTGTCTCCTTAGGTTTACCGAACTAATCAGTGTGCTGGAGAGTTTGTGATTACATTTCCAAGAGCCTACCACAGTGGTTTTAACCAAGGTTTTAATTTTGCTGAAGCCGTTAACTTCTGTACTGTTGATTGGGTATGTAATTGGAACAGAGTGTAACTTGTAAAATATTGTTTTTCTGTAGTAGTGGTATATCATGCCTTAAACACTTTCACGGGTATAGTTGCTTAAAATAGTACTCTTAAATGGCTGGTCTGCAAATTATTTACAATCTGCTTTGAGATGTAAGGCACTTAGACTGGCTCGTCAAGTTTGTACTAGCTAAATACACTGCCTAGTTCAGCTGGCATATTTTTCTCTCAAGGTAAGACTTGGTGAAGAAACACTTTGCCAGAAGCTTGTATCTCATTGCAGACAAATAACAAACAGTTCTAGTCTTTACACTATATTTGGCTAAGATCAAGTGCATACTTTATACAGCACTAGCTTAAATCATCCAAAACATAGCAATTTTTGAATGATGATTTGATTTTATTTAATTGTAAACTTGGAATTTTTATATAACTGTTAATACATTTACCTACAAAGAACTAAGTATTTGTGATGCTGAATCTTATTAATTAGACTTGTTTACTTCTTTTCTGAATAGTAGCACTACCTGTATCTCAAATTATTTTCTGTTACATAGTTTTGGAGCAATATTGTTCCCTAAAGTAGGTCACCCATATCAGAAATGTCTAGATTTCTACTTGTGATTAGAGTCTACATTATTGTGGACACTTGAGGTTTTTAAACCACTTTTAAATTAGATTACCTGCCATGCCAGGTCTTTGAGAGATGAAGCTAGAACCCACATTTTAAAAATAAATTGGGGCCTAGGTGTGACCTGGTAATTTTAGAGTCTGGTTTTACAGTTGATATGTACTGTGATATGACTTACAGTGAAAAATTTGTAATTTAGTAATAAGTCAGAAGTCTTTGGAAATAGAAAAGAGAAAAGTGACTGACATGTATTTTCTTCTTTTGACATAGCTGCCTCTGGGCCGACAGTGTGTGGAGCATTATCGATTACTACATCGCTATTGTGTATTTTCCCATGATGAGATGATATGCAAGATGGCTTCCAAGGCTGATGTACTAGATGTCGTGGTAGCTTCAACTGTTCAGAAAGACATGGCCATTATGATTGAGGATGAGAAAGCGCTGAGAGAAACTGTGCGTAAATTGGTAAGTGTTCTGGGATCCCAGTGCATATTATTTGACATTAAATTAATGTACACTTCAATGCTTTTTTTTTTTAAAGATTTATTTATTTATGCACACAAGAACTGGGATATAGGACATAGGGTGAAGGGGATGAGAGGGTTCATCAGAGACAGAGTGGGGAGCAGCACAGGCAGATTGACTAAAACACACTGCTGAGGGGGAGCAGCAGGTGGTTCAGGAGAGGTCTGCTGTGCCATGTGGGTCAGCTCCCTGGCAGAGATCAAACTCATGCTGCAGTGACTGTGGATAGATTCATAGTGTTGTGTCTTAACTTAATGCACCACCAGGGAGGGTCTGCTTCCATTTTATTAAAACCAAAATTCGTTCACTACAGTTTTAACTGCTTCATGCATGTATTAACAGGAAGTGTGAAGTGGCCTAAACATTAAATACATGATAAAAAAGTGAGCAGAGGCCCTCCCTAGTGGCGCAGCGGGTTAAAGCACAGCACTAAGAAGCTGAAACCACTTCCGCATGAGTTCGATTCCCGCCTGCCCCGGAGGAGATCCACATGGCGTGGCAGACCTCTCCTGACCCGCCCGCTGCTCCCCTCAGCAGTGTACTTCGTCAATCTGCCTGTTCTGCTCCCGCTCTGTCTCTTGTGAAGTCTTTCGCAACCCCTGAGTCTCTGGCCTGTACCCCAATTCTGTATGCACAAATAAATAATAAATCTTTAAAAAAAAAAAAAAAGGTGAGCAGAATAGCTTGGTAGTTCATAAACTGACTTAGTCAGGTTCTGGCATGCTCAAGGTTGAATTTGCATCCAGTCTGAGGAGAAAAGGTAGTAAAAGTTTGAACTTTGACTGACCAGAGGCATATTCCAGAACTTCTAGATGTTAAGTGGTAAAAATGGTAGTTAAAATTTTAAGACCTAATTTTCCTTGACACCCATTATATTGGGAAATGCTTTGTTACAACTTTAATTTCTCACACAAATTATCTAGCCTCTTTTCAGATAGCAGTATCTTCGCAAAATTTTTCATGTAGAAGACTAATAGACCATGCAGTATCTGTCCCATCCACCACAGCTCTTCTGTGATAGTCTTCCTATTTGCCTCATTTCCCCCCCTTTACTTAGTTTTGTTTTAAAGTATTTTTATAGCATTATCCATCAGAAGCCCTATAATATTTTCTCTGAATTCAAAAGTATATACATTTTCTTTGCTCTTATCTATACCCAAAATTTGGATGGGGCCAATTTAGAATGAGGAATAGTCTCAGCAGGTTTGTAGCCCACTTAGTAACTTCCATACTCAGATCTGAAGGCTAAACATAAAGCTTTGTCCAAAAAGTGACTCTCCCTTGACTTATACACTCCCTATTTTGGTAAGACTTCTGTCTTTATTTAAAAAAAAAAAAAGGAGGAGGAGGAAAGGGGAAGGATTATAATCTTTGGAGTTACTCTAAAGTATACTGTTTCTTAGGGAGTAATTGACTCGGAAAGAATGGACTTTGAGCTGTTGCCAGATGATGAGCGTCAGTGCATAAAATGCAAAACGACATGCTTCATGTCTGCCATCTCCTGTTCTTGTAAACCTGGCCTTCTCGTTTGCCTACATCATGTAAAAGAACTGTGTTCTTGTTCTCCTTACAAATATAAATTGCGGTGAGTAGGAAAAGTGATTTTTTTTCTATGATTAAAAAATTTTTTTTTGAATGATTCTTTTTTCTATGTCACTAAAAACTCTGACAACCCAGCCCCAGGGTGGAACTACTGAGCATATATCTAGATCTAAGTCTGTTGTTCTGTTTCTAGGTATAGGTACACTCTAGATGATCTCTACCCCATGATGAATGCCTTGAAGCTTAGAGCAGAATCTTACAATGAATGGGCTTTGAATGTGAATGAAGCTTTGGAGGCGAAGATTAATAAGAAGAAAAGTATGTGGTATAGAACTTGTGACCTGCTGAAGGGCAGATTGGGACCAGTTGTAATGTAGCCAACGTAACTTTACCAAGGAAAGGATTAGTTGAAGCAATATAACTTTGTCCTGCTTAGCACCTCTGTCCAGCAGATTTACAGAGCATTAAAGAAGTTGAAGGTCAAGAGTGGATGAGGCAGATGCCCTGGCATCAAAGTGATGTCTTGATACATGAACTCTGCAGTTTATGTATTTAACAGAGACTATGTTGTTAGTCTTACTCAGTTAGGAAACAGAATAATCTATATGTCTTTATTTCAGAAATAAAAACATTTATTTTCACACGTTACTTGGAATCTTAGAAAATTACCAAGGCAATGTGTCATTAAATCAATAAGTCTCTCAAATGTTGGCTTAGTTCATTTATATTAAAATCATGTCATAGCAGCTTCTCTTCCCTTCACTTTCAACACATTTTCAGTTACTTTCCTGCCTACATAGCCCTGTTCTGCTAGAGATGGGGACAGTATCACTGTCTCTGAACACACTAGTTAACCTGGCAATTGCAGGAAAAAATGGAGGGGAAAGAAGTAGTCCAAGACACAATAAGAATCTGTATTTGTTTTGCTTTCCAAAGTCAGTTATTTTCCATTTTCTGTATCCTAAACATTTCTGGTCTAAATGTTTCCACATAGAAGTGCAATTCTTGACATTTGTTCAAACGCTCCATTGTCAGCTACACATACAAAAATCAGGTGAACAAAGTTATTACTGATCTGAAACATTTGCAGGCATTTTAAAATTATGATCATAGATAAGAACTGATGGGGGGGGGAAGCAAGCTCTATATTTCATACCCATGCTGATTAGCGTAATATTCATAAAAAAGATGACTTTCTGTATTTCCAGGCCTTGTGAGCTTTAAGGCTTTAATTGAAGAGTCTGAAATGAAGAAGTTCCCAGACAATGACCTTCTGCGGCACCTTCGCTTGGTCACACAGGACGCCGAGAAGTGTGCCTCTGTCGCACAGCAGTTGCTGAATGGCAAAAGGCAAACTAGGTATGTAGTTGTGACTGAGTGTAGGCTCGTTGGTGGCTGAACTTGGAAATCAGTTGTCAGTTTTCCCTTCTCTCCTGCCTTCATGTGATTTTGGAACCTGGGAAGCAAGCGGTATGCATAATATGGTCTCCTCTGACTTCCTCTGACCTCTGTCTCACAGATACCGATCTGGCGGAGGGAAATCCCAAAATCAGTTGACAGTGACCGAGCTCCGACAGTTTGTGACACAGCTGTATGCTCTTCCGTGTGTCCTCAGCCAGACACCGTTACTAAAGGTAACTGGACGGGTGTGTGGGAAGCTGCTTTGCTCATCTGTGTTTTGCAAATAAGTCCCATTGACATGATGGAAGTGGTATTCTTGTGTGTTTAATTTGTACATTTATTTGCATGTGTTTAAAGAACATGTTGAATGACATTATGACATTGAGATTACGAAACAAGCCCACAAAAGAGAATGTGGGCAGTTTTCTGCTTTGAATGTGACCACCTTGTAGTTGGCAGATTTCTATACAATTTTTTTAGCTGTCAGTTGACTTATTTACCCACGTTATGCATGTTCCTACTAAAATGAAGCAAGATGAAAGAGGACCATGTAGAACAGCCATTGAGAAGCCTAAGCACTAAGAAGTCGGTTACTAAAGTTACTGCTTTGATGCAACAACCTGTATTTTCATTTTAGGATCTTTTGAATCGTGTAGAAGACTTCCAACATCACAGCCAGAAATTGCTGTCTGAGGAAATGCCCAGTGCCGCTGAGCTGCAAGACTTGCTGGACGTCAGCTTTGAATTTGACGTTGAACTTCCACAGCTTGCTGAGATCCGTATCCGTCTGGAGCAGGCCCGCTGGCTAGAAGAGGTGCAGCAAGCGTGCCTCGACCCCAGCTCCCTTACTTTAGATGATATGAGGCGTCTCATAGACCTTGGGGTCGGCCTGGCCCCGTACTCAGCAGTAGAGAAGGCCATGGCCCGGCTTCAGGAGCTGCTCACAGTGTCGGAGCACTGGGATGACAAAGCCAAGAGTCTCCTCAAGGCCAGGTAAAAAAGCAGACTGGTATCTTGCCCTTGGAGGAAGGCTGGGGAGTATATCCATATTGGAGCAAAGAACATAGTGATTGGCTCATCAGGTGTCCAGTAGCTGCAGCTGTACGTACAAATACATGTGGAAATTACTAGCTGGGCTGTTTGGGGCTGCTTTGGAGCTTGAGTAAAAAGGTATTCATTTTTCTTGCTTTATTGATTTGAGTAGACATACCTTTTCTAAAGTTGCTTTATGGAAGTTTCCCTGGATGGACCATGATACTATTATCTTGGGAGAAGAAAAATTTCACAAATAAGTAGAACTGTTTAAACCCAGTCAATAAGTCTTACAGAGAAATGTCTGAGAATATGCACTGTTCTGTATGTAAAATGAGGATGGTGCCAATGCTTCCAGTCGTGACAAGGACTGTATTTCTGTGCTGTGGCTTAGTAACGAGGACACGAATCCACTGTGACGGAGACAGGGTTTGGACTAACCATGTGAAGGGGACATCAGTCCCTCGTTTTTTGTTCTGACTGACTTTCTTGGTCCACTTGTCAGTACAAAGTACAATAGATATCCAGCTCATAGACATTCTTTTGTTATTTTCAGATTTAGTGGTCATTGAGCAGAGAATGCCAAATTGATGTTACTAAGCTTGGATAGTCGAGGAAAGTTTAATTTTCTGAGATCAAGTCTTGACAATGTAATTGAACATAAAACAAATTCACTTTTACCTTCTACAAAAGGAACTTGTGGCTTAAATCAGGAATAAATAGAAAAGTATCTTAGATGGTCTTAAGTCTTAGTGCAGCCACTTAAAAGTAGTTAATTTGTTATCTAGTGGTGCCATTTGAGAAAATTTACTTGTGTTATGAATCATTTTCTTTGAAATGATTTTTCTGGTTTCTCTGATAAACCATAAGAGAAGTAGACTGTCACCTTAAATGCTAAACATGTGTTTATATTTCAATTTTATAGACCTCGGCATTCATTGAATAGCCTTGCTACTGCAGTAAAGGAGATTGAAGAGATCCCTGCATACTTGCCCAGCGGTGCTGCTCTGAAAGACTCAGTACAGAAAGCCAGAGACTGGCTTCAGGATGTAGAGGCCCTGCAGGTTGGTTTACAAAAAAACGAAAAGATTCTTCTACTTAAGAGATCTGTAAACAACATGAACATTTAAAAATTGTGAAGGGTACATGTTGAACCTCACTGCACGATTCAGTTTTTGGAGTTGCCAGAATTCATTCTGTTCAACCTTATGAGGCATTGACCCATTTATTGCCTGGACCAGGGGCCTCAAATATTTAAATACTAGATAATTCAACCAATTTTCTTAGGAAACCTGGGAACATTTCATAACAAATTTTGAGTTTTCGGATAGGGATCTAAAGAAAGTCCTAAGACAAGTTGGGAGAGTTGTAGTTTTTAATCTTTGATAGGCACGGTTGTCTCTTGTCAGCAACTTGGAGTTTAGACCGGAGTAGCAGATTCTTTGAATCTAGTTACTTGTTGTTTTTTAAAGTATTTATTTATTTACACATACAAGAGCTCGGGTGCAGGCCAGAGGCATAGGGGTGAGAGGATTGACCAGAGACAGAGTGGGGAGCAGACAGGCAGATGAAGTGAAATACACTCCTGAGGGGGAGCAGCGGGTGAGACAGGAGAGGTCTGCTGTGGCTTAACCTGCTGTGCTACCAGGGAGGCCCCGTATCTAGTTATTCACACAGCTATTGCAGGCCCTGGGGCCTAGAATTTTCATCTTCTACCAACTTAAACAAAAATGCCACCCATTTTTATATAAGAAATAAAGCTTCCCAAGTTTCAAAGTAATTAGGATAAAGTATATGCTCTTATGCCTCATTATACATACTGATATGTCTAAGTTAAAAAAGAGAATTAAATTTACTAGTTTGGAGTCCTTGATAAAAAACTATTTAATGGAGTAAGTCTTAAAAATTTATAAAAAAATTTAATTTGTACTGTTCTTGAATCTCAAGTTTTGTTGAAGTCATCAAACTCCAGGAATAAAATACCATATGGTTTTCTGAATGTTGGCTTAATTTAAGTGGTACTAGTTGACTGAGTGCTAAAAATAAATGCTAAACAGGACCATTACAGCCAGATGTTTGCAATAAAACATCTGGACATCTATTCTAGTTATATGTAAGAGAAGACATGTTCTTTTATATTATTACATAATGGGTAACCCTACCTAGCCAAAGGGAAAAGGGAAAAAAAAACCCCGAAGGACAATATACTTACTGTGCACAGAGTGTTCCGAGAGCAGGAGGCTTAGATGCAGTTTGTCAGCAGTTGTTGGAACTGTAGCAGTTAAAGTAGTCATGGTCCCCTTTACATTCACAGCTGGTAGCAGAAAGGTGAGGTCATTAGAATACGGAGAGGCAAGCATGTGAAATCAGAGAGTGGACATATTTTTGGAAAGGCTTGCTCCATATTTTATAATGTGTAACTGCTCAGGGCAGTGTTTGTAGTAGTGCAGACAAGGACAGAAAGGAAAATTTGCTTAATTCTTGAAATAGTAGCTTGTCTTCTACTTGATAGCAAGGAGCCATTTCATATTTAGTGGCTAGTTTATTTTAGAGATGTTACCCTTCGGGCCCTCCCTGGTGGCCCAGCAGGTTAAAATGCAGCACCACGAAGCTCTCCACAGCCACTGCAGCATGAGTTCAATCCCCAGCCAGGGAAGTGACCTTCATAGCACAGTGGACCTCTTCCTGTCTCCCCTCTGCTCCCTACTCTGCCTCTGGTGAATCCTCTTACCACCCCTTTATACCTTTGGCCTGTACCCCAGTTCTTGTATGGATAAATAAATAAATCTTTACAAAACAAAACAAAAAAGATGTTACTTAGTATTCTGTCTTACATGTGTTGTGCTCTATATAGTTCTAAATTGAGTCCATAGGAACAACATGTAATCTGTGGTTCATTTTTTTAAAGTGTCCAGCCAGGATAATTATGCTCTTACAATTTGAATTTGTAAGACTATATATCAAAAGCTATGAAAGATGTCTTTGTCAATATTGTTCCCCTCTAATGCCCCGTGTGTCTCTTCACCCAGAAGCACATGCATGTATTGGACAGGCACTCCCATTTGGTGGGGGCTCCTCATCCACTTTTGCTGTTCTCTGGCTTGTCGCACTTCATGGGTTGTCTGGTTGTTTCTTTGCGATGTGTTCATTTTATCTTTCAAGACAGCTGTACTCCCCCCCCCACCCCCGCCCCGTGCCTTTTTATCTTCTTCTGTTTTCTTATTCTCAGAATACCTGGGATTGGGGCTAGGAAACTGTTTAAACAAATGAAAATTTCAGATAATTCTTATGAATACTCAAGTTTGAGAGACCAGCAGGCTTTCTCAACTCATTTTAGTTTTCGAAAAATTCATAATTATATCAGTTCTTCACTGGGAAGTGGTTTGTAAAATATTGTTTCATTGATTTTACTTAGGTAGATCTGAAAGCTTTTGTGTTATTACAAATCTGCATTTCTCTTGAATTTTCTCCGAACTGTCCAGAGGCACCAAGGTGGCCAGTGAGTTTAGAAGGGCGTGAGTAATGAGAACAAAGGGACCACAGCGTGTATCATGTCCACAGCTGTGTCCCTGGGACCTTTTGCAAGCAAGGTTCTTTAAGCTACCTGTTAGTGAGCGAATACATCTCCCCCGAGCTGGCCAGCTGTCAAACTTAGTGAATTTATTTCACACACTTGTGAATTCAATATATTGAAATCATGGAGAAAGCCCACATGGAGTTGTTTTTCTCACTTTACATAGATGTATTTGTTTTTCTAAGTTGCTTTAATTTTCCTGACTTAGGTTGGAGGACGTGTGCCAGTGTTAGACACACTAATAGAACTTGTTACCCGAGGTCGATCCATCCCGGTACATCTGAATTCTTTGCCAAGACTGGAGTTACTAGTAGCCGAGGTTCAGGCTTGGAAAGAATGTGCTGCCACTACATTCTTGACTGAGAATTCTCCGTATTCTCTCCTAGAGGTAAGTTTGCAGCCGTCCCTCTAAGTCCTCGGCTTTCCCAGACACACAGCTCCTCAGATTCAGTGGTGGTGCCAGTGATGCTTCTGTGTTCTGTGTTCTGTGAGGTATTTTTTCCCTTAGTGCCAGGGAGCATTTTCTAAGCTTCTAGTGAAATACTCTTAAGTGTTTTCTGGATTCATTTAGGATAGCTTTTAGAGTGTAAGGAAAAACTGTTTTCCCAATCTGATTTTTCAAGCTATGTTGAAATTGAGTTTTTACCTTGGCTGTGCTCTATACTTGCATATAAGAGACTCAGAAGACTGTTGTTACACTTGTATTTTTTTTTAAGCTAATACCAGTATGCATTTTTACTGGCATCAGATAATTTTTACTTACTATTTAATTAAATCTAGAATCCAAATCAATCCAAGATCTCCTTCCCTTCCTTTGTAGGGGAGGTTTTGTGGCCTCAGCATTGCATATTCCAAAGAAAATGTCAGAAACTAGGAAATTTACGTCATCTCCACTGCTTAGGGTTTTATTTTGGAACTACCTGATGCTTGGTCTGAAAGTGCTTGTGCTTCATCCCATATTAGGTGCTGTGTCCTCGGTGTGATATTGGCCTTTTGGGTTTGAAGAGGAAACAGAGAAAGTTAAAGGAGCCCTTGCCAAGTGGAAAGAAGAAAAGCAGCAAACTGGAAAGTCTGAGTGACCTAGAGAGAGCTTTAACTGAAAGCAAAGAGACGGCTTCAGCTGTACGTAGTGGGTCTATTCTTCCCTTTTCAAGATGCATTAAGGGGGATAAATTCTAACTCTTCTTTGTTCCAGGGTGTTAGGAAAGCACATAGAATAACTTTTAAAGTACTCAGTTTTACCTCCCCAAAAAACAAACTTTCTGAAAATTGTCATGTGGAGTTTTGATGGGACACGCGTAGAGGAATAGATGGCTGTTAGACGATCTCCCAGTCCGAGTCCTGCAGACTTCGAAATAGCCTTGTCAGTGCCTGTGGACTGACCCAGGGATGCTGACTCAGGAAGCTGAGGCTAACGGATAGGGATTCTGCAGTGCAGTTTTTTAAAAAAAGGTTTATTTATTTATTTATGCATACAGAACTGGGGTACAGGCCAGAAGTGCAGGGGGCAGTGAGAGGCTTCACCAGAGACAGAGTGGGGAGCAGAGCAGGCAGATTCTCAAACACACTGCCGAGGGGAGCAGCCGTTGGGCCAGGAGAGGTCTGCCGCGCTATGTGGGTCACCTCCGGGGTGGGGATTGAGCTTGTACCAAAGTGGCCTTGGTTAGCTTTGCAGTGCTGTGCTTTAACCCGTTGTGCCACCAGGGTGGGCCCTGCAGTGCAATTTTAATTTCCACCTGCATTTAGTAAGCACTTTGGTTCAGAGATACTACACTTTTCAAGAAGATGAAACAGTATCAAGCTACTATGTAGTCAGCACATTATTGCAATAAGAGAACAGTTACGTGATTTGGATGATTTTTAGAAAGTTTTCTGTTGAACTATAATTAATACATAAATATTAATTTCAGGCATGTATTTTAAAGATTTGATATATGTACATGTCAGTAAACAATTCTCACAGTAGGAGTAGTTACTGTTTATCACTTCACATAGTCGTAAACTTTTTTTCTTAGGGTCTACTTTCTTACCAGATTTCAAGTTTGCAGGACAGTATTATTAACGACAGTCACCATGATTTCATTAATTCCTCAGGACTTAACATATTTTATTACTAGAAGTTTGTACCTTTTGCAGTTCCATTGGATGCTTTTTGTTTGTCTGTTTTAAAAGATTGATTTTTAGGACTGGGGTACAAGGCAGAGGTGCTGGGGGTAAGAGGGTTCACCAGAGATAGAGTGGGGAGCAGAACAGGCAGGTCCACTGAAATACACTGCAGAGGGGAGCAGGGGTGAGACAGGAGAGGTCTGCTGTGCCCTGTGGGTAAGCTCCCTGGCTGGGGATCGAACTGGTACTGCAGTGGCTGCAGACAGATTCATAGTGCTGCACTTTAACCTGTTGCACCACCAGGGATGGCACCCATTTGGATACTTTTAATGGTGCAAAGCGTTGCCCATTTTAGAGAAGGAATTTACCTGGCTCCACAGGTCTAGTCCGTGGGCACAGGACCTTCTTAATTCCCACCTTACTATTAACATGGGATTGCCTTGATTTATTTATGCATTTTGACTCAGATTTTCTTGGGCATATTTGGATATTCAGTCAGATTCTAGGTAGATATTGCTACCTGAGTACAATTGGGTTTCCAGTGCTGCCTTCCCCTCTAGTGTGTCCATTGTTCGTTTTGATAAAGACTGCGTCAGTTTGGAGCTTGGCATGCTGTGCTCTTCCTAGAGCTTTAGCCCATGCCCATCTAGTCGGGGGGCTGCTGTAAGAACTCCTGTACGTCACCTGTTGACGAACTTTAAAAGGCCAGTCATTTGCGCTCCATTTCTAAGCTGTAGGAAGACACCTTGTTATCACATGACTCATACTATGTGTTCATCACAGAGAAAAAAAAGTAGGGGTTTTCCCCTAATATACCAAAGGTTTATTACCTGGTATAAGTTAGATATTGTTGCCTTTCCTTCCCCTAATCCTCACCCACCCCCCTCCCCACCCCTCCATGCATTTCTTCTACAATCTAAAAAAAGATCATGGAAAGCTTTATAAATGAGGTGCCTCATCTGGTGATTCATGATGGATCTGGATTGTGGGAAGACCTGATAATTGGAAATGATTTTAACTGTGACAAGTTAACATTTTAAGGATTTAGAATAGATTTATGAAATAGGTCCTGGAAACCTTTTGCTTTTGTTCCTAGAGAGGAAGTGCCAGTTTCAAATTTCCTTGCTTTACCCCATTTGTATTGCTCAGTAAAGTAATAGAGGAGGACTTTAGTGATCCAGTCTTGGCCAGTAAAAGTAGACATTAAGTTAGAGATGGTAGTTCCAACAGAGGTAGTGATTTGAATTTGACACCTTTAGATTCTGCTTTCACTTCGTGGTGCATAATAAAAATGTGTAATGCCTGGGCTAGTTTATGTGTTGGATATTTTGTAAAGTTCCACTTAACAACAGCTTGTAAATAAGTTGGAAATATGTTCAGTAAATGAGCTCGCTTTTTACTGTGAGGTTGCTTCTGTCTGTTAAGTCATTCATACGGGTTAATTGAACTCAGCACTTTTGTGGGTCATTGCTCTTTTTAAGAGAGAAGACACTTTACAACAAGAGGATACATGTACAATATGAGAAACTTCGATCTCTAAAGAGCAGTAAAAATTTGAGATGGTAATGTGCAAGGAAGTTGGACTTTTAAGACGTATTATAGGCTTAGTAATTGCTCACGTTGTTTGCTGCGTGCCAACAGTGTCTCTTGCGCTCTTTCCTTAAGTCATCGTCACAGCCCTATGACTAATCTTTACACATGTGGAAATTTTGGTCACAGCGGAACATGTTCCCCATGTGACTTGCACAGCTTAATGAAACAGCCACCATTTGAATGCAGATAACCTATTCTGGAGCCCAGATAGTGGACCTAATGATTAATTAGGACCCATCCATTTTGGGTGAAGGCCATGTTCTACATGATCTAATCATTGATTGTTAACTCCTCTTTTAGATGGCAACACTTGGGGAAGCTCGCCTAAGGGAAATGGAAGCCTTGCAGTCTCTTAGACTAGCCAATGAGGGGAAATTGCTGTCACCTGTTCAAGATGTGGAGCTGAAAGTCTGCCTGTGTCAGAAGGCCCCAGCGGCCCCGATGGTGCAGTGTGAACTCTGCAGGGATGCTTTCCACACGAGCTGTGTGGCAGTACCCAGTATTTCACAAGGCCCCCAGGTCTGGCTTTGTCCACATTGTCGGAGGTCAGAGAAACCTCCATTAGAGAAAATTCTACCCCTGCTGGCCTCCCTACAGCGTATCCGGGTTCGCCTTCCTGAGGGAGATGCACTTCGGTATATGATTGAAAGAACCGTGAACTGGCAGCACAGAGCCCAGCAACTGCTTTCATCAGGGAATCTCAAATTTGTGCAAGATCGAGTGGGCTCAGGACTGTTATATAGCAGATGGCAAGTCTCAGCAGCACCGGTGACAGAGACAAACAAGGTGAGTCTGGACTTTTCTTTGTCATTCGAGTCTGATTGAGCTACAGAACCTGTGGCTCTGGTGTTTCTGTTCCCTTAGTGGTCACTTTTCATGTAGCTCCCCATGTCGAGGGTCCTGTGTGCTACCGTGTTCCTTTCGTCTGCTCTTAATGGTCAGGAGTTGCCTCTTGGGCACAGCAGATTTCACCTTTTCAAATATTAATTTAATACTCCCACTTATGTGTATGTGCTCACAGATGTATATGTCTAATCTATAGACATTTAAAATTTTTGTTGTACTAAAACTTTTCCCTTTGCTTCCTCTTAATGTGAGTGTTTGAATGCAAAGCAGAAGTGTCTCTGAGGAAGACTAGATTTAGAAGTTTCTGAGCATTGTATTGCTTTGGAGGAAAGGCAGTGGGTTTCATATCTTTCTGTCAAAAGTCAGAATCTTTTGTATATCACTTAATGATCAGGAGTTGCCCCTCAGTATACTGTTGCAGATTCAGGCAGAATTTTGTGTCTTCTACAGAAGATGGCTGCAGGAAAAGATTATGAGCATAGCAGAAAAATACAGTCAAGAGACCAGTCTTTTCATAAGGTTAATCTGTTAACTTTCAGGTCATTTTTCTGGGGGTGATATCACACTTCTCTGCTGTACTAACACAAAACAACATGGATTATTTGTGGAGACATTTGTGTTTTTTACACAGATATGCTAGGGATTTGCAATTTTGTTAATGAGCATTGAAGGTAGGGAGGTGGGCGTGAATACCTGGCAGTTCTTCAACTGGTTTCCTCAAAGGAGTACACTTCTGTGTTCCCTGTGTGCTAATCTTCATTAGAGAGTTAAATGGACATTAAAAGGCTATACATTCTGTCCTCGTGTGAAGGAAAGGACTTATTCCCAGGGTGCTCTTTACCTCTGTGAAATCAGTGCAAATAAAACCAGGAAGACAAAAGTTTTGGTGAATATGAGCCGATTTGCCACATCTAAAATGGCAGGAGATGTCTTCAGTTTGGGAAAAACCAACTCTTTCTTCCTTGATTGCCTATCCCAAAACTCTGGCTGCTTCATAGCATTGGTAGCTGTGTTTCTAATTCTAGAAATGGCTTCCTTCCTTTAGGTATCTCAGCCTCCTGGCACAACATCCTTTTCCTTGCCTGATGATTGGGACAACAGAACCTCATATTTGCATTCTCCCTTCTCTACTGGACGCAGCTGTATCCCCCTGCACGGTGCGTGCCTCGTTGTTTTTGAGGGCTGGATAGTAACAAGTGAACTTGCAGTGGGTTTTTGTTGTAGAAGATCTGAGACCATAGAAAAGGATTTTATCCTCAATTGTGGAATATGGATTAGTATACATTTGTAAGGTAGAAAAAGGAGTATAGCTCAAGGTTTATAAATGCAAAAGCAGTAGAGAAAGTGGCTTTATATCCATTGCTTTCAGGAATGAAAGGGGTTAATGCCATGCCAGCTATTAATTTTTTATACTTTGCTAATTAGGGTGGCCTGTGGGGGAGCTTAGAAAGAATCTACACTTGAGCCCACTTCCTTTTTTCCTGTACTTCCCTATAAATGACAGCCTTGTGAGGTGAGCGGAAAGCTGCATCTATATCAGGAGTCATGATCCTCAGTCACCCCAAGGGCATTGTGTGCCCAGCAGTGGGCTAGGAGCTACTTGATGCCCCAGACTGGCCCTGCCCCGGGCTGTTCAGTGCTTTCTGCTGAAAGCTGTGGAGGCAGAGACGCAGCGTTATCTGTAGTAGCAGTAAGTGAGGGGAGGATTCACGGTGTAATCAGTGCTTTTCTGGTAATCATGAGACATGGGCTCATGATTAACGTTGTGGCTTTAGAAACATTAAGAGCTACTAAGTGCAGTTTTAAAGCGAGAGGGGTTTAGTGTTGGAAGGAGCAGTTCTGTTCCCCCCTTGCTTATTAATAGGTCTTAGGGCAGTGTGAATCTCCCTTTGTGTTTAGCATTATGATCTGGTCTGGTCTTTCACAGGTCTTAGTGCAGAAGTGAATGAATTGTTGATGGAAGCCCAGTTGCTCCAGGTATCCCTTCCTGAAATTCAGGAACTTTACCAGACTCTGCTTGCAAAGCCAAGTCCTGCTCAGCAAATTGACCGAAGCTCACCAGTGAGAGCCAGCGGTGAGAAGGTGAGTGTCTGAGAGGGTACTGTCATTCCATCTAAATAGTCTGGGGAGTGATGACCAGAAAAGGGTGCAGACTGCCCTGCTTGCAACCTCACTCCTCAGGCTGCGAATGAGCAGCAGAGGCTGGACGTCAGTTTGGGCACACAGCTTTTGGTTTTTTTTTTTTTTAAAGGTTTATTTGTGCATACAGAACTGGGGTACAGGCCAGAGGCTCAGGGGTGGTGAGAGGCTTCACCAGAGACAGAGTGGGGAGCAGAACAGGCAGATCGACGAAGTACACTGCTGAGGAGAGCAGCGGGCGGGTCAGGAGAGGTCTGCCGCGCCATGTGGTCACCTCCAGGGCAGGCGGGAATTGAACTCATGCGGAAGTGGCTCCAGATTCTCAGTGTTGTGCTTTAACCCGCTGTGCCACCAGGGAGGGCCTGGTTTTGTTTTTTAAATTGTTGTATGAATTATTTTTAGCAGGGTCAGCATCTCATTCCCGGGTGATAATAGCTGGAAGCAAGATTATTTTTCTCTTGTA
Organism: Condylura cristata; assembly: GCF_000260355.1. Lineage (NCBI taxonomy): Eukaryota > Metazoa > Chordata > Mammalia > Eulipotyphla > Talpidae > Condylura > Condylura cristata. Next base: position 38,748,747 of record NW_004567119.1, on the reverse strand, counting down.
AGAGAAGAACTGTAGAGATGAGAATGTAATTTTAGCTGGGAAAGCCTTTTGGGATAAAGCTTTCAAAAATCAGAGATATTCTTGGAGTTAACATTTAACAACTGCTCTGTTTAACTCCTCGAAACCTAACAAGACATCTGGCGTGAGGATGGGCGATTAGGCTGAGGGCACCTACTTTAAGTGCTGGCTTGCTCGAAGGGGATGCCGGGTAATGTTCTCTTTGTTTGCATAGTTCAGGGTGCGTAGTTCAGGGTGAACTAACTGACCGCTAACATTTAAGACCACTGAGGATATGATAGGGTAGTAGAGAGGAGTCTCATAAAAGGTAGCATGAGGGGTTGATACATTTGAAATTTCTCATATTTAATAGTTTAGCACAGTATTGATTGTGTTCACCTAACATGTCTTCTATCCACAAAGGGTTGGGGGCCGGGGAGTGAAAGGCATCCATGTGATTCCTTAGTCAGGGTAAGCAGAAATTTTACTCATTGATTTGGTAAAAAGAATTCAGGGCATCTCCCATTTCCTGGTGCTGCTTGGCTAATTGGAAAACTAATCATGTCTATAATAATTTCACTCTCTAGTATTCCTCGGATAGCATTAATATCGAGGGAAGAGGTTACTTAAGTTCAAATAAGTTGTCCTCTAAGGTGTGAAGGGGAGGTGTGGTGGTGGTCTCGGTCTGAGGCCGAGTGTCAAGTAGGGACATTCTGGTTTCTCACAGAGCTGATGCTTAACTTCACTAGTTCTCGAAGTAAGGAAACCATAGGCTACAATTGAATTTGTCCATCTTCTGCCCAGAATGACTGCTGCCGTGGGAAGCGAGACGGAATCAACAATCTTGAGAGAAAACTTAAGAGACGCCTGGAAAGAGAAGGCCTCTCCAGTGAGCGGTGGGATCGCGTCAAAAAAATGAGGACCCCCAAGAAGAAGAAAATCAAACTGAGCCACCCCAAGGACATGAACAATTTCAAGTTAGAGAGAGAGCGTAGCTATGAATTAGTCCGTTCTGCCGAAACCCATTCCCTGCCCTCAGATACATCCTATTCTGAACAGGAGGACTCTGAGGATGAAGATGCCATCTGTCCAGCTGTGAGCTGCCTGCAGCCAGAAGGAGATGAGGTCAGTGAGGTTTGGGCCGTAGAGGACGTGCTTTCCCTTAACTCAGAAACCCTGTAAGCTAGACCTCATCTCGCTGGGTCTTTCTCTTCTGCTTATCTGCTTTGAGCTGATCTGAATGGATTGCTCAGCCCTCTCCCCACTGATATCTGTGCTCTTACCATCGTTCCTGAGTCTTCTCCCTTTTCTTGAAGAAACTCTTAAAAAATTCTTCCCTTTTTCCTCTTCCTGCTCTTCCAGCTTTCACCGTCCTGGCGCTAAGAAGGTGGGAGGGTGCCGATGTAATGCCCTTTTGCTTACTTACCACAGGGCGGCGCTGTCTTAACCCCAAAGCAGTCACGACTTGAAGAATGGCTTTGACTTGGTTGCTTTGGCTGGTGGGCCAGCTACACTCTTTTGGCTTAGCTGTTGTGCCAGAGGCCCCCGTGGTGGGACAGTGGCCCTTAGTGGCAAATGGCCTGAATGTCTTGAGGCTGGCCTGCCCAATTTTGAATCACATTTTTTCCTCTGAAAACCCCGTCTCCCTGCTCTTTGTAACCAGGTGGACTGGGTCCAGTGTGATGGCAGCTGCAATCAGTGGTTTCATCAGGTCTGTGTTGGTGTTTCTCCTGAGATGGCAGAGAAGGAAGACTACATCTGTGTGCGCTGTACTGTGAAGGACGCACCAAGCCGAAAATAAAACACAACACACAAACACAAACACACACACACACACACACACACACACACACACCACCCCCTACTTAATGTAATTCAGGACTCCAACCAAGAAGATTCTTCAATTTCTCAGCAAAGCTACAGGACTGGTATTCAAACCAGCCTGTAAACGGTGCTATTTCTACTCCTTTTGGGATCACTTTTCCAGAACTCTTTGAAAAAAAGAAAAAACAACTAAAAAATTTTTTGACACTTTTTGTATTTTTTTCCTTAAGAGCTGTTTGTGGTCGTTGAGGTTCAAAATGCTGACTGTTTTGCAGGGGTTTCCACCAATTTGGAAGGTATTGGGGCTTGCATCTTTTCATGTACAGCATGAAAATCTTACCTCTATCTGGGATTTACCGGCTTGCGAGTCCAACTCAGTTTCAGTGCCTAGCAGGGCACCAGAAATTCCAGTAAATCCTCATTTGAGGACTTCCTCTCGTTTACTCTGTTACCATATTGGGGAACTTAAGTTTTTCACTTTGGGGGCTTTTGTTTGTTTCTTTATCCACTTTTCTTTTTCCTGGTAGACTAGGTTTATTTATCTAAGCAATAACTTCTATGTTGGTTTCAGTGGCTGGAATTAAAACAAAACAAAACAAACTTCCAAACGGTGTGTTGGTGCTTTAGCATTTGGTTGATGTACAGAACGCAAATGTCTAGTTTCTAGTGTCACTGATGAACTAGTGATGTAGGAAAGAGACTGCTCTGTAAGTAACCGCCACGCTGTATTTTGGCTTTCTCCCCCCGCCCCACCCCTTCCTTCCTCTCCTATTTTTTGGTAGCTTGTATCAAATGTTGCAGTTTATATTGTGGAATAAACCCTTGGTCCTAACAGAACACTAAACGCTGGTTATTTAGAAGCCATGAGACACCTGCTGCTTCTGCCCCCAGCCTGTGGCCCCGGAGAGCCACAGCCTTGTTCGCTTTCGCCTCTGCAAGCAGGCTACGGTGGCTGTGGACGGCAGCCGCAAGCACGCGGGGCGCTGGCATCCTGCTCTGTTTGATGGGCCATATGCCTTCAGTCTCCACAAATACAGAGCCCCCACCCTCCAGTCTTCAAGGGATAGAACCTGTCTTTAAAGCCATGCTGTTTCTTTAAGAAGCTTGTTCAGAATGCCGGCAAGTCACTCCAACCCTCAAATCAATCCTTTTTGTGGAAACGAGGTCCTTGTTATATTTAAACCGATGGGGAAATCAGGCGTAGGGCTACGACGGTAGAGGAACTCACCGTGGAGAGCCGAGAAAGTATTGGGGGGGGGGGTGCACAGCAGGCGCTGCCTTCCGGGCCACCCGACGCTGGTGGTTATTAGAGGTGGGCACCCCCAGCCTCTCTTCTCCACAGGACTCTCACCTGCAGCGGAGGGGACGTTCTGGTAAACAGAACAGATTCTCGCTTGCTTGCTTTCTCTTACTCTGTTGCTAATCTTTGTTTTCCCTACATTCTATAGCCATAAACCCGAAGGTGGGTAGAACTAGTGGGTCTTTAATAAAACAGCAACAAAAACAGCAGTTTGTGATGTAGCAGAGATTTAAATGTACTATCCCCTTTTATGCTATTAAAATAATTAAATCTCTTGAAGAGTGACTCCTAATTGTCTGCAGTTTTCCCACAGTTGTGATATTTTTTTGCTTGTCTGGTGGGGACTCGGGCCAGCAGAGAACACTAGTCTCCAGAGTACAATCTAGAATGTTGGTGGCTTGGCCTTTTTCAGTGTCCAGATCCATAGACCCTTCTTCCCCATCGCCATTGCAGACACCACTGTTCCAGCTCCCCTGAGACAGCAAGCTGAAAAGAATATGTTGTTGTTAAGGATAAAAAAGCTTTTGCTTATCTAGTGAATTGGCCCCCCCCCACCCCCCACCCTCTAGGTTTACCTTTTTGGGCTGAGGTGGAGTGAGGGGAGGGAGGGAGGCAGGTGTGTGTACTGGGCCAGTACGAAGGACTGGACTCGGGATGCCACTAGTAAGTGACCTGGGTGCTGTCTTCTGGCGCCCCTGTGCTGTTCATCCTACCTCGAACACAGTCAGACGCTCGAAAGCGAGCACGGATGCTTCCGACTGGTGTGTGCTCTGGTATCCAAGATGACTCTAGGGATGCTGTCACCCGGGGGTGCCATTTTACTGTCTATGCTGTAAAAGTAGCCTGTATCCTAAAGAAACTTGGATTTGGGGACCAAAGGCCAGACACACAGAAACTGGCCTTTTTCCGTCTCCGTGTCCCTGCAGCAAAAAGGGTGGAAGAGGGAGAGCATGGTGTTGGGCTGGAGTTTGAGCCTGAAGGGTCAGGGCATGAAGAACCTCTAGTGCACCCAGAGGCTGCGGGGGGAGGACTCCTGCCTCGCCACCTCCACGCTGACGTTGGCTTTTGGGTCTTCCTTTCACATGTTTCTGGGGGTTTCTAATGCAAAGGATTGCTTTGTGTGTGGCTGCTACCCTGGAGAAGGATCGCGTCATTGGAATAATTGTAAAAGTTCATCTGAAAAAAAAATTTTTTTTTTAAACAGCTTCAGCATACTGGGAGGTGGGAGTCATTTTCTATTTCAAGGTTAACCCATGTAACCGTAATAAGTAGCCAGAGATGCCACCTTTAGTAGTGGAGTTGGTAAAAACCTGCTTCGTTCTGCATGTACCTAATGTATGATTACACCCAACATGAAAAACAGCGTGGCCCTCTGGTGCTTGCGCAGCCCGGGGTCAAGCAGGCACCTGCCTGCAGGGGCAAAGTGTCATTCTCTCTCCACCCACTGTTTGTGCTTGTGACCTTATATAATCTTGGTTTCTATTTGGTATTCCACCAAGGCCTGCTTCTGGCATGGTTCAGGCACGGGTCGGCCTTCAGTGCCCATGGGTATTTTCCTGGGCTCTGTCCTGCCCAGGCTTCCTGCTGCGCCCACAGGCGGGAATCTGCAGATACTGTGTGCCTGCCACGGGAGAGCGAAATGCCACGCTGGCTTGTGCTGGGCATCACCTGCGCGGGGCATCTCTGAATGAATTGTTTGTCACCAAAACAGTGCAGGGGCCACAGTCCCCTTCCACTGAAATGTTTCCTGGTGTTGGGAAGAAGAGCTAAGCAGTGAAGATCCCCGTGCCTTACCTAGTTGCTGTGATGCCCGCAGCCCTTTCTCAGCTCTCCTTGAGCCCAGAGTGGCGGCCTCACAAACTGCCCCCCACAGGCAGGCGGTGGCTCCTTTAAGCCTCTCACCTTACTCATGTTCCACGTGGAATCTGTAATAGAAATGTTATTGATAAGCTGCCTAAAGAAAACATTGTATAAGGTAGGAACTTGTGTAAAGCAATACTGTTTGTAAATTCATTTTCAAAGCATAAATAATCAATTTGTAAAATGTCTTTCTCCTTCCAAACTTATGTAAACATTTCATGTTTCACAATTTCTCATGTTTCACGACTGCTTGCATAGAAGTATATCTTCACATCTCTGTTAGTATAAATGGAACATTCAAAGCCCGCCAGTGATAGAGCAGGTACTCTGGCTCCCTGTTTCGATTCTGGGTTAATTGTGCTAGAATGAAGGGGTGGGATATGGTGAGTTTGGCTATGTCTTTTGTTTCCAGGACATCTCCTGCTTTGTGATTCAGGAATGGAAGTGGGAGGTCATTTGAGCTGTTCCAGGTAAGTAGAGGCTAAAGAACTGCTTTCTGCTTCCTTCACCTTGGATGGGAAAAGAGAAAAAGTTGTCTTCTGAGGAAACGAAGTTTTTGTTGTATTTAAAATAAATTCCTAGGACCTCCCTGGCCGTCTTAAGTCTCAGCACTGTTCACCTCTGAGACCTGAGTTCCATCCCTGGCCAGGGAGCTGACCCACCTGCAAAGCAGACCCGTCTCCCCCGCTGCTCCCCTCAGCAGTGTATTTCAGTCAGCCAGCCTGTTCTGCCTCCCACTGTGTCTCTGGTGAGTCCTCTCACACACACCCCCACCCCACACCTCTGGCCTACTCCCCCGTTCTTATATGCAAGAATAAAAATAAATTCATGAGTTTTCCTGGAAACTTTCTTAGCTCGTCGGATAAAAGGAATTTCCTGTCTGACCTTCCTAGTACTTTTTCTCTGATAACACTAATAAGTCTATACGCAAAAGGCAGCCCCTTTTACATTTGCTCGGGACAGTTAATCCACGGGTCAGTTAAAGGCTAAATATACATTTTGTTTAGCCTAAATCATGTCTATTCATTCAATAAACTAAAATTGGGAAAAGTTAGTTTGGAGACAAGGGTCCTCATTCACAGGATTAGCTGTGGTGCCTTAGGATTTTCAACTTGGGTTTCTTTTAAAATGGACAAGGAATTTTGACATGAAATAATTTGACTTTAGGATTCTGGATATTTACTCTTTCTCCAGTATACCTAATTTAGCAAGGTTTTATAAGCCACTGTTGGTCCTGAGAATAACTCTTATTAATCACTTCACTGTGTTTTGTAGTAATTAAATACACACGTAACAGTGAACATTTGGGATTACACACCACACACCAGGTAAGGACAGCAGGGGGCATTCTACTGGTCTCAGCAGGCCATGACCGTCGGGACCTTTTACAGAGAGGAAAGAGCTAGCTAGGTTAATCTAGAGTTGGCTAATTGGTGGGAGTCACTGGGTCCAGCTCTCCAAGACTTCTAAGCTCTTAGGAGAATTACAGAGGCTCTGCCCCTGCAGCTTGTGCTGGGTGGGTGAGCCTCTATTCTTTGTTCCTGTGATGACTCTGAGGGTGACCCTTCAGGCTTCGGCAGCAGGTACTCCAGTTTCACAGGTGTGTTACCTGTGAGCCCAGGAAGGTGGACTTGGGGGTCCCGAGACTGATCTCTGCTTGAAGAGATCTTTTTAAGAGAGCACCCGATCAGTCTGCTGGGCCTCCGTGGAGCATAGACCCAGGGTCCAGGGGTGGCGAGCTTGATTCCCTCCGGTGTGGTCCTGTTCGCTGTCAAAAGTAACCCACCACCACAGACACTGATAGTGTTTTTATTTTTATTTTTTTTGTAGCCCTAGTGATGAGTGACTGATTTTCTAGAGATGTCCTGAGTCTAGCAGCCATGTTTAACCTTGAAATGGCCACACCAAGTGGGCAAAATTTCCTTATTAGGGAGTTTTCCTTTTCAGATACTGAGAACACGAGTAACAAGCATGCTCCGCACTGGGCCTGAGCTCCCCAGGTGCCTCCGCGTCATCAGCCTGAAAGCCGGAGGCAACTCCTGGGTATAGGTGCTTCACCATGTCTGGGAGGATTATCATCTACTAGAGACGTGCGGGGCAGCGATTTGGATGGGGGGTGGGGGCGGGTGCCTGAGTGCAAAGCATGTGTTCGTGCTCTTCATTTTTATCTCCTTCCAAAACCCAAGAAACTCAAGGCGCAATAGTGAACAGATTGCTAGAGAGTGGGATTAAGAGGAAGTGTGTCCAAAGGCTAAGCAGATGAGGAGGACCGAGGCGGCGGTTTGCTTGGGCACTAAAGCTCTCGGCTCCGTATTCGGATTTCGTTCTGATTCACTGCCTAGACCAACTAGCTGCCACTCTGGGGTTGACCACCAGAGGGCACCAAGTAGTCTGCTGTAGGTTGGTGTAGGTTTGTCGGGTTTAGATTGGCCAAGAGGCAAACAGCGAGATCTTCATTTTCAAAGGGACCTTGGTGCAGGGGTTACGACGTAAGGGTGGTCGTCGAGGTCGTGGGAAAGATCGGCCCTGACCACAGGACGGGTACTGACCTAAAACCAACTCCCTGTCTCAAGAGCCAAGCCACCCTCGAGAAGGGTCCAGGCCAGAATCCTTATGCATTACCGAGAGCTGGAAGTAGAATAGCTGGGGCCTCAGGGAAATAGACATAGAGACTGGTAATTACCTCCGTTGCTCGGTGGCTTTATCGACCACGCGCTGGGGAAGCAGTTGTGGGGGATGTGGGACTTGAACTGGATATGAATAGAGCTTTGTAAAGCTTTAGCCTGATGCTGAGCCAGCGGTCGGTCCCATGGCCTGCTGGTGCATGGCCACAGGTTTTATGCTGTATTGTGACTTCTGCCACATCTGAGTGTGCTTAGAATCAGTTTTATAGCACCAACTGCAAGGGCAATTTAGGACTTTACATATATTATTTACTCTTAATAGTTCCCCGCGGGTGACTGGAATTTTGATTCAAAACCTTGTCCTTTGAGGAGAGGCTTTGACTGCTAGCTATGGAAGGAAGCATATCACTCTCTCGCAGACAGGCCGTGCCCAGGGCTATAACTTTTCTGCCCAGGAAGTGACCCATTTCCCATCCTGAACTAGCGGCAGTCACCATTGTCTTTGCTGTGTGTCTGAGCTCAATAGGGAGAGATGGGAGAGGTGCTGGACAAGCCAGCAGGAACTTGTCGTCGGCAGAAGAGGGCAGCAGAGCGCCAGGGACAGGCTACCTCCTCCTGGCCCTGCCCCACAGAGTTGGCAGGGGGAGCTTGGCCTAGGCATCCAGGTACCTCCGCGGTCCATCTACTCGACAGCCTGCCCTCAGGCGCCATCTCCGCAGTGTCAACCCCTCGCAGAGTTCACTCCCTCTGAACTTGCAGTTTGGGCGGACTGAAGGCCAAGCTTTGGAAAGCTGCCCTGAGGCAGCGGGCCCTCAGCGGGTGGCGGTCCCAGTCCTGTGCCCAGCTGAGCACTGAGTCCTGCGCCAGCTTGTACAGATTCAGGGGTATACAGAACGCAGACATGGCACCTCGGGGCCTGAGCGTTTACAAGGGAGGCCCGCAAACAGGTCTCACGTTAGTGGTTGTGCATGATTAGGGTAGGAGAAAGCAAGGCCTCAGAATATGAAAAATACGAAGATGGAATTGATGGATATGAGTATGAAATTGATGCTGGCATTATGTACTGGATCCTTTACTGAGGATAAGGACCTGGCACATTTAAAATAAGACTGACTTACAAGGTCCCCAAGGACCCTTAGTTCTCATTCATAAACCTGGTTTGACTGCAGCCTCCTAGAGCAATGCCTCTGATGAGTCAGAGACAGCAGCAAGTTGTTCCAGTGAAGGTGTTTCTCTGGGTAGGGTAGACCTTACCTCGGAACCGGAACCTGTGAAGGAACTGTCACAGATGTCTGCTTACTGCCTTCAGATACTTGGTGTGGCCAGAACGAGGGGGTTGTGTCAGGCCAGCTGAGGAAGGAGGCATCAGGCCAAGCATGGTGGCTGTCATGGTCAGGGATGATAAAGGCCAGCACACCCTTAGGGTGGCCAGACACTGTTCTGAATGCTTTGCTTCCATTCACTACATACAGCACCCCAGTGAAGTTGGTACTCTTGTCTGTCACACTCTTCCTCACACAGATGAGAAAGGGTGCAGAGAGGTGAAAACTCAAGGACACCCAGTGGGTACACAGAAGAGCCAGGATTCCAACCCAGATGGCGCCAGGTGCAGTGTTTGGGCCCTTAGAACCAGGTGAGGCTAGGTGCATCTTTCCCTGGGGACCTAAGAATCAGGCTCCCACAAGCCCCACCCAACTGAGTCCCGCCAAGGGAACCTGTGGGGATTTCCCTCAGAACTTCTGGCATCCTTATAGCCTTGTGGGTTCCTGTGTCCTGCCGTCAGTTGGGTGAGGCTCGTGGGAGCCTTATTCTTAGAGAACTGAGCAAACACTCTCTTCCTAAACAGATTTTGGTAATCCAGTTAGGTTAAAATGTATTTCACCTGCTCCAGGGACAGGCACGCTGGTCTGTGTGGAGCCCAGGCCTAATTAGGGGTGTGTCCTGGGGTGGGGTGCAGTAGCTCTGCCATGGTGCTCAGGGCTCACCTACATCTCCGCTCACCACCAGCAAAGTCACCTCTGTTGGGCCTGAGGCCAGGCATATGCACTGTGTTCCTGGCATCAAGAGCAAGCCAGTGCAAGAAAACCAAGACATTTAGTGATGGAAATTGCATAAGCAAAAGTGTGGAAAATCTCAAGGTGACTGGCCTGCCGGGGAAAAGGCAACCACAGCAGCAGGCTCAGGCTGAGGCGAGCCCCATAACCTGGAGAAAGCCCCCAGCGGGCCCGTGCTGCGTGTGGGCCTCAGCTGCTGACACATCTAGTGGCCTCCTCTCCAGAAGGGAGGCCAGATAATGTGGGATTTGGGGGGCTGGAGGCGCCGCATCTGGCTCGGGGTGTTCAGTCCTCAGTTCTGAGCCTTCCCCCAGTCCAGCCATCAGCTGGACACGAGCGGCCAGAGCAACATCTTGACTTCCAGCTCACTGAGTTTCCTCAGGAAAGTCACTCAGCCTCTAGGGCCAATGCAGTAATCTGAAATTCAACTTGCTGGCCTCCTGGAACAGACAGTGGTTACTGCAGCACATAACTTTTAAAAAAAGAAAAAACTTATGCATATAAGAGGTGTGGAGGACAAGAGGATTCACCAGAGACAGGGCGGGGAGCAGAACAGGCAGACTGATGAAGTACACTGCTAGGGGAGCAGCGGGGCCGAGAAGGGGACAAGGGAGGACCCCACAGGCTCTAACTCCGCTGTGACGGGATTTTCTAAAATAAGACTGACCAAGTTTCTTCTGTGCTTAGATTCCCTCGGGGGTTTCCATGACCTTATGAAGAAAAGCCAAACAGCCTGCTTCTCACCCCCAGAGAAGCAGAGCGCAGCGCGGGCCTGGCCTTCCCTCGGAGGCCTCGCCACTCCACACCGCTCTGCACCGGGGCCCTCGGGCTCTGGTCACGCCTCTCTATAGTGGCTACCTCGCCTGCATCATGGGATGCCTGTGAGCACTGAGCCGGCCTGGACACCTAGTGCCAGTGCCCGGGGCAGGTGGTGAAGTCTCCCACACACAGAAGTTGAGGCCTTAGGGAGGCTGGGAAACACGCCCAAGGTCACACAGCTTTCTGGCCCTGCCCTCACGATGTCAGTGAGTGCACTGCTGGCCTCTGTGGTGTCTGTCTGGCCTGGTGTCTGCCGCATGTCTGTCTGGTGCCTGCCTGGAGAGCGCCTCCTTTCTCTGCAGGCGGGAGGCCGGCCCCCCAGGCAGAGTGAGCGGGGCTCCCAGGTTCCTGGCACCTGATGCTCTTGGGGCGCAGCGGTCACTCCCTGCCGTGACTGGTGGTCTCGCTGTCTGCCCTCTCCTGGCCTCTGTGCCACAAGGCGAGGTTAGGTGCACCCCCCCGGCGGGCCCCGGCCTCCAGTGCGTGAGGCAGTGGGATTGTTTTTTGACTGGAGAGATGATAGGTACATAGGTGAGTCTGAAGTTTAAGAGATTTTGCTCCAGATTCTCACCTGAGGCCCAGAAAAGGGCACAGGCAGTGGCCCTGGGAAAACCAAATGAGGGGTGGGTTTAAAGTTTCTCCCCCCAGCGCCCTGTGCTCTGGCTCTGGCTCTCATGCCCACAGCTGGGGCACACCCCAAGGGCAGCTCTGAGATACAGCCTCAATTTATGGCGGGCCTTAAGGGACGTGAACATTAAAGGGCCAGGGTGGGGTGTATCATTCAGAAGGTGTTGCATCTGGTTTTGTTTTTTATCCCTGCAATGGTGGGTAGTTTTAAGGTTCAGTTCCCCTCTTGGGGGAAAAAAACAAAAAAAGACATTGCACTCTTGTATGATTTCCAGTTTTGAGCCACTTTTTCTTTATGGTCCAGAAGGCAGAGACTTACAGGTCCTCATCGTTGGATTCACCAACGGGGAAGGGGGGGGGGGAAGGGTTCCGACAGTGGGCAGAGGGGCCCCACGTGCCGGCCCCTCGCCGGAGCACCCATGGCTCAGCCTGACGACCTGGGGCAGAGACTGCCAGTCCTTCTGCGTCTTCAGGAAAGACCCGTCGGCTTTTGTGTTTAAAATTATTGTTCCCTTTGAATTTGAGAAGGAAAACTCACCTTTCCTCCTAGCGAGGGAGAGAGAAGAATGTAAGATGAAGTCCCGGTGATAGTAATTCTAGGCTTTGGTAAAATTCTGAGATGATTAGTTGCAACTTAATGGATATTGTCCAGATGCCAGATATGGTCCTGAAGACTTGAGAATGTTCTCCCGGGAGTGTAAGTTACAGAGACGTTGTCCTCTTCCACCCTCTCCATTCAGTCATAGTTAGGGGTTTTATTTCAGTTCCTTTTTATTTATTATTTATATTGTCTTGTTCATTGCAGGGAGAATAAATAGAGCCCACTTAATCAGCTTTCTGGACGAGTTGGTCTTCACTGGCTGTTTGGAGACCTGGTTTTGAAAAATGTTTAATTAAAACCTATGATATTAATGGGTTGTATGATATTTAACTTTATCCATATTTGTTTTATTGTCCCCATTTGATGAGTTAATGTCTTTGCTATTAAAAATATTTTATGGTATATCAGGGCTCAGTGGATTCTAGTATGAAATAATTTAAATAAAATTCAAAATATAATTGAGTTTGGTATATCTACAAAAGCAGATTAGAAGACAACTAAGACCACTGGTAACTGGACTTCCATGTAAAGTTTTAAAAACAGTGACTCGGCCCTCCCTTGTGGCGCAGCAGGTTAAAGCACTGCACTGAGAAGCTAAAGCCACTTCGCATGAGTTCGATCCCCGCCTGCCCCAGAGGTGACCACATGGTGCGGCAGACCTCTCCTGACAGGCCTGCTGCTCCCCTAGGCAGTGTACTTCGTCTATCAGCCTGTTCTGCTCCCCACTCTGTCTCTGGTGAAGCCTCTCGCCGCCCCTGAGCCTCTGGCCTGTACCCCAGTTCTGTACCCCAGTTCTGTATGTACAAATAAATAAATCTTAAAAAAACAAACAAACAAACAGTGACTGGGGCCCTCCCTGGTGGCACCAGGGGTTAAGTCTCAGCACTGTCACCCCTAAGGCCTGAGTCTTATCCCAAACAGGGAGCTGACCCACATGGCACAGCAGACCTCTCCGGACCTGCCCGCTGCTCCCCTCAGCAGTGTACTTCATCATTCAGCCTGTTCTGCTCCCCACTGTCTCTGGTGAATCCTCTCACCCCCCCCCCCGTACCTCTGGCCTGCACCCCAGTTCTTGTATGCATAGATAAATAAATCTTTTTAAAAATGACAAACACTTGTGAAGTCTCTACTAATTGGCTGGGTGTGTGTGTGGGGGGGGCAGATGTCCTTTCATTTCTCTTTTCCCAGTCCTGAAGCCTGGGGAGTGGGGGTGATAAGCACGAGGGATGCTGAGCTCTTGATTAGCTTTATAACCCAGGCACAACTGGTGCTGATGAATTAAGAGAACATTAAGGCCGTAGCTAGGGACACCACATTTTTCATTGAACCAAATTGATTGCAACATCGACGCTCAGTGGTCTGGGAAGGCAGGCTCTGGCTTCCTCTGCCCGCAGGTTCCACGCAAGCATGGAGGAGTTGGGGAAGCAGTTGCTAGGGCTGTGAAGAACTGGCCACAACCCTCCCACTGGCCTGTGGCTGCAGGGGTGGGGGGGGGCAGAACAAACCGAATGGGGCCTTTTTGGTGAAGCAAAGTCCTGGGCCCCAGCAGCTCAGGGTGGGCTGAGTCTGCTGCCGGCTGGTGAAGATGACGTCAGTCTAGTTTCATCCCTCATCGGCTTGGCTGTCCCAGCTTCTGCTGCCCCTTGCTTTGGCCATCCCCTGGGGGTGTGGGCATCCCTCAAGTCTCACTCAGGACACCCCAAAGGTTTCCTATCACTGTTTTCGTGACAGCCACTAAGATGACAGTCACTGCCCCACTTCTGATGGTCGGGCTGTTTTCCAGGCTCCTCCTGTTGTTATTGGCAAAGTGATCTCAAAAAGCCTCCTCCACTCTTGATGGCACACCCCAACCCTGAAACCCCTCTCTCTGCGCTCTCTTGGATCCATTCATTCTCATGCTTTCACTCAGCTACTGTGTGCTGGGTTGGAGGTCAGGCAGGGTCCTCATCCAGCACCCTTGCCCAGCCCCCATGCCCAGCACCCTCGCCCAGCACCCTCACCCAGCCCCCATGCCCAGCATCCCGGGAGAGGCAGGTGCTGAGCTCCCCCCAGGGAAGGTGGCGTCCAGACTCCAGAGTTAAAGCGGCTATTTCAACCCTGCTGCGTACATTTCTGACACTGTGCCCTCTGTCTGTGCCCACTCCTCCTGCCCTGGGTGCAGTAAGGCTAGAAAGGGCTCAGGATGGGTCCTCTCTCACCAGGCTCCTCCTGGGCCCCCAGCTACTGTGTGACTTCTTGGTCAAAGTGCCTTTGGGCACTGTGTCCTGATCTGCAAGCTGCCAGTGAACCCACCCTGAAGGGCGCCTTGAGCCTTAAGCAACCTCATATCTGTGAAACCCCTCTCGGTTCACACAGCTTTTCCTCTCCACCGCCTTCCGGGATCCTCCCCCTCCTAACCCACCTTCCTGGAAACCTCCCTGTTCCCTTGCGGGGACACCCCCCCCCCACAACCCCTCCCCCCCCAAAGGGCTCCTAAGCCTTAGTCACCTTTGGGAAGCCAACTTCTCCCAAGGATCCTCCTTTTCCTCACCAACCTCTGAGGCTCAGAATCAATCACCCTGGAGTGAAAACTATCGCTGGAAGTCGCCTTACTAGGAGGAGGGAGAGAGATCCCAGGTGGAAAGGGGGGCTCTGGAGCCCAGTAATGTAGCGTTAAGCTGCAGTGGATTCGCGAGGCCGGGGAGCAGAGGGCTCTAGAGAGACTGGCCCATCTTGGGTGGGGGCCCTGGTCTCCGACCAGCGAGTGGCAGCCGCGACCTTGAGCGGGAGGTGGGGGCTAGGTGCGGGAGAGGGCGCCCACAGGCCTGGGGGCTGCGCAGCCCGCACCGGTCCCCGCAGGGCAGGTCCGCCCCCTCCTCCTCCCGCCCCCACTTCTGCTCCCTGGTCCCCGCCCTCCCGCGCCGCGCTGGTCTCCTCCCCTCACTGCAGCGCTCGGCGCTCGCCCATTGATCAGCCTCCTCCCTCCGCCGCCTCGGTGCAGACTGCTAAGCTCAGCAAGTCTTGCGGCAAAGGCACTTCGGAGCCGAGTTGGGGCCGGGGCGGAACGGGGACTCGGGGCCCCGGGAGGCGCACGCCCCTGCCAAGACGTCGCCCGCACTGCGTCCTAGCAGCCCCTCGCCCCCTCACCTCGGGGACCCGGGATCTCTCCTGCCTGCTCTGGGTCGCTCCCCGGTAAGTCTGTCCCCCCGCCCCGGCTGGGCACCGACCTCTCTCGCTCCAAAGTTTCTCCTCCGGGGGCGGGTTTTCTGCTGCAGAGCTGAGGGGCCGTGGGTGGGGACTTGGCCCGCGGGCAGGTGGGTGGGGTCCGGGAAGTTTGAGGCCAAGGTTGCCGGGCGCCCGCACCGTCCTTTGCGGGGGAGTTTGGACGCATTAGATAGAAGGTTCGTTTTGGGGAACAGGACCTGAGGGGTGAGGTGTATGCTCCTCTGAGGGTTTGGGGCGAGATGAGGGAGCAGATTCCCACCCTGGGTCTGCAGGGGATGCCTGCAGAGCGTGGGGGCGGACGGACGTCCCGGGTCGCTCAGTCTCTGCACCCCTGCGGTTCCTCCCGTCGCTCCGACGCCCCACTACTCGTATGTCTCCAGCCTGCCCCCTGCCTCGGTGGGTTCCAACGAAGGTCCTTTGGCCCCGGCCTCTAGCTCCGGGCACCCCTGGCATCGCCCGTCGAGGTGGGGAGAAGGGGGGTGCCGAAGGGAAGGGCCATGAGCTTCAAGAGGCAAGAGACTGGATCAGAGAGAGGTTGGTGAGACGGATGCGGGGGACAGCCGGCAGTGAGGGTCTATTGGAATTGGGCCAGCCACATGACCCGGCGAGGTGGCCCTCGCCTTCTCCAAATCTCATGACTCAGCACGACCTAGGCTGTCCAGTCCGGCTCAGCCTTCCTCCCTGGCCCTGGGCTCCCGGAGCAGGGAAGTGCGGTCACCCACCCGCATTTCCTTCCGACTCCTCTACCTTCCCCACAGGAACCCCCTTGCTCTATTTCCGCTGCTTTTCTCAGGACACAGGGTTTCATTTTTTTGACTAAAAAGATACTTAATGGATCCTCCTACCCCATGAACCCAGGTGACCCTTCCTAGGCCTCCCCCTTTTTGTTACTAAATTCCACAGGTGCTCCCAGGAAGCCCCTTTTTTGGGGGTGGAGCCCCTCCCTCCCTCAGTTGCATCCTCTCCCCACTCCCTGTTGAGGAGTGTTTCTGCTGTGAGAGTGTAGTGCCCCTCCTACCTGCTGCTGCCCCCAGGGGCCATCTTCCTAGTGTGATGTCCAGCAACCTCGCCCAGGGGCCCTGAGAAACTGTTTACTTCACCAGAGGGTAACATGGTGAGGAGCTGGGCAGCCCTGAACCCTTCCAGGGGTCTCCTCTACTTAGGTCCAAGCTCAGTCTTCTGGCTGCTAGGAATGTCTGTGACCATGGGAAGAGCTGAAGGAAGAGTCTTGCCCAGTGCCCCTGAGGCTGCGGAGGGCCAGCAGGAGGGGAAGCCACGCTGATGCAGTGGGACGTGCCTGGCGGCCTGGGGCCTGGCAGACTGTACGCTGCAGCGTGTCAGGGCCCGGGGCTGAGTCAGTGTCAGGGGTCCACACCAGCCACACCGCCTGCCTGGACTCTGGCCCCCACTTTTCCCAACACTGCGGAATGACAGACAGCACCAGCCGGATTCTTGGTCTGTGTCATCTGCTTTTGCCCTGCTTGGCTCCCAGACCCCTGGCTTCATCCTCTAGATGCCCCTGGGGCCCAGCTCTTTCTGGGGATCTCTTAGGCTCCATCCTTGCTCCCTCTTTTCCCTGCCTTGCTCAGGGAGGAGCTGGGAAGCTTCTGGAAAGCTGAGGGAGGGGAGACAGAGATCCAGACCGAACCCCACCATCCCCTGGAGGAGGAGACCGGTCAGTCTGGTGAGCCAGCTGTGCTTAGCAGTCCAGGAGCTTTTCCCAGGGGACAAGGTGGAATTACAGAAACGCTGTTCTTTTTCTTTTCCGGCCTTGATGCCCACAGAATAACACCCAGGAAGAGGAAAGTGTTAGTGTTTGCAAACGGTATCCTTTTCCCACAGAAGAGCTTACCAGCAGTTAGTGTCATCTCAAAATTGGTACCGCTTTATTCCTGGGCAATGCAAATTCCCATTTGAAGACCTGGCAGGGGCAGGGAGACCCTTTCTAGAGCTGGGTCTGGGCTCTCCTGTCCTCACTCATTCGCCCTCTCCTCTCAGGTAGCTTCTTGGTGTGTGCGATGGGGTGTCTGAGTGACTGCAGAGCCCTGGATGTGGGTGCGCTCTGGGCCTCACCGGAGAAGCCCCCTGCCTCCCAAGCCCAGTATTCCCCAGCTCTAGGCAAACCTACCTTGAACGGCCCCTTCTCCGTCTACCTGGACTTTGCCCAGGTCTCCTCTGTTCCGCAAGGTGTGCCCTTTGGGGAGAGTTACCTACCTACCTACTGGGCAGGCCTGGGCTGAGAGCCAAGTGTGAGAAAATGGGGAGGGGGACAGGGGGAGGGGAGAAGGCTGCACGGATGCCCATCACCTCCTGGTGGACAGTAGTGTCCGCCTGCATAGTGGAAGGCTGTGGAGGAGTAGAATTCCCAGATCCGGGTTCTAGCTGAAGCTGGATTGTTTTCTTGAGCCAGGCAGCACAGAAGGCCCAGTGTGGTGGGGGTTCTAATGGAATGGTGAGGCAGAGGCAACAGCAGAGAGCCTTTACTCCTGTAGGAAGCAAACCAGAATGAGGCCAGCAGCCTGACAGGCCTGGGTTCGAAACATTAACCAAGTGTGTGACTTCATTCATAGCGCGTCTTTGTGGACGAACCTCTGCTCTGTGCCAGGCACCGTTCTAGTCACATCGAACACAGCAGTGCGGACAATAGACAGAAACCCTCTGCCGTTGTGGATTTTGCACAGTGGGCCCCGGTCTGTTCCTCAGCCTCTCTGAGCCGAGGTTTCTACATTCACTCAACCATTAGTTTTGAGTCTGCTTTGTGTCAGGAGCTGTGTGAGGTGACAGAGATGCAGTTGGCACAAAATGGAACTTATAAGGTAATGAAGAACACAGAATTAAACAAATAATCATACATAATTCATCACAACAGTGACAAGTGTTAGAAAGGCCACCTTAGGGTGCTGTGAGAGCATATAATGGGGTGACCTGAAGTGTTTCAGCTATTAAATGGTGGTAACAACCTTGACCCCCTGGGGCAGTGAATGCACAATAAATGCTAACTGGATGGCCCACGGGAAGGACATGGCTCTAAATTCCCAGCGTGAATGGTCCTTACACAGGCCACACGCTGGTTATGCATCAGGGAAGCTGGAATTCTGTCCTGGGTTCTCACAGGGACAAGGCGCCTGTGTGAATGGTAGTTTCTCTGAAAAATGTTAAATCATAGGCCTTTTTTAAGAGGGAGTATAGCGACTACAGCCAGATCCTCGAGGCTCTGTCTGTCACTCTGACTCCAGGCAAGTTACTGAGACTGATTGTCAGTCTTCTCATCTGTACAGTGGACAAAAATTCGTGTCTAGAGAGGTTGAGTGCATGGCTGGAGAGTGCAGGTGCAGGCCAGGGCTCCCCCCACCCCCAAGGGTTTCCCTCAAAGCCCTTCCCCTCAGTAGCACAGACTGGCCACTCCCTCCCTGACACCACAGCCCCCCACCCCCACGGAGGACAAAGCCTTGACATCTCTCACCTCTGCAGATCTCAGCGAGGCAGCATGGCTCAAGCATCCATCTCTGTTCCCATTATGTGAGACGAGAAGGCCCAGGGAAGTTCTGTCATTTGTTCAAAATTTCACCCTGCTAAGGAGCAAGAGTGAGGTCCCACACAGACAGCAGGCACTTTGGAAGCTTCTGGATCACAGTAGCTGGTTACTCAGAACTTCTCCTTACTCATTGGCTCCCTCCCGCCCGCCTTGTCTGCTCCCTGCAATGTGGAGCTGCTGGCTCAGGGGTCCTTAGGGTGAGGTCATTCATGCTCTGAGGGTGAACAGCAGGCCTGGTGATTGAAACCAGGCCTCAGACTTGACAGAATTAGGCATGATTCCTTGGGGAAATTCAATCAGCTCTCCCTCCTTGGTGTTGGGTTTCCTTGGGACTTGCCGTGGAGGAAGGGGGGTGTTGGGGGGCAGAAGGGGGACCTGCTCTAAAGGGGTAGGGAGGGGCTTGTGGGGGACCAGAGTGAGTGGCCAGGCTCCCCGAAGGCCGATGGTGCCCTGAGCAGCTTTCCTTGAGTGGGATGCAGCTGCTGCCAGTTCCCACCTTGGTAATTACAGGCTTCCTCTACAGCCTGAGAGCAGCGGCCACCCCAGGGGTGTCCCCCACAAGTGTGTATGAATGTTGGGGACCACAGGATCAGAGAGAGAGGGGATCCTCTTCAGGGTCCAAGGGTGGCAGGTTGTTCCCCTCCTTGCGAGTCCAGAGAAGCTGAGATCCCCATGGGACACACAGCCCAGAGCCCGTGGCGACTGGACCCCAGCACCCCTGAGCCAGGGCTCCCTCCTGATTTCTTACTTTCCTTACACTTCCTGTTCTGGTGGAATGAGCACCTATTCTGAAAAGGCTCTGGGGACCCAGCGGGAGCTCAAAATAACCGCATCCCTCATTCTGCCCTCCCCGTGGGCAGGGCATCAGCGCCTTCTGGCCAGGCCTCCAAAGCACAGCTCGGGCCTCTGCAACCAGAGGCCTTTGCAATGCTGGGGAGGGCGGTGGGGGTCCCGCCCAGACCCAGGATAGCTGCCTGCCGTGACCAGATTTTCCTCAATCCGTGAGCCTGTCTCGCTCCCACCTTTTCCTCTACAAAGATGCTGGGAAGCCAAGCCCCCCCTCACTGGATCATTTGGGGCCAAATCTAGGCAGGGGCTGAGCAGTCAGAGTCGGGGAGGCTCCCCTGAGGCCTCTGGGTGGGACAGGAAGTCCGCAGGTCACGCAGAGCCTTGGCAGGGCTTCCCATAATTGGGTTGATGCAGTTGCTCTGAAATTCAGCAATTAGGGAATATTGCAATTAGAGAAGGAATCCACCCATTGCTATTCCGTGCATCTTAATAGCGAGTGTAAGTGGTTGTAACTATGAGCGTGGCACAAGGGAGAATGGAGAATAGAAATGAATGGAAGAATGGGGTGGGGGGGCCGCTCAGACAGAGGAGAAGGGTTGGGAGGAGCTTAACCCTTCTGAGACCCAAGTAGAGGGAGGGACTTTCCTGCAGGTGAGACCCGGGAGCCCATAGCACAGGCAAGAGCCACCGAGGTAAGATCACCGAAACTCCTGGGCCTGGCTGCTGCTTCAGTGCAGTGGGGCCCAGAGGCAGCTTGCTTGTGGGGTTGGGTGTGGGAACCCAGGCCCAGAGGGAAAGGCTGCAAGGAAGCGCTCTCCTCAGCTTCCTGCTCAGGAGAAGCCGGAAAGAGAGCATGATAGCCAACTGCAGTGGGTGTGTGTGCCCGTTTGGGTGTGCACGTGAGGGTGTGGGCATGTGAGAGACAGGAAAGTATCACCATCTCCCACCTTTCCCCCTTTTCTCTTTCATCCTTTCACCCCCTCCTCTGCTCCCACTTCCAGGCTCAGCTGCTTCTGGAGGTGGAAGAGGAGGGTGTGTGGTTCGCCTTGGGTCAGGCGAGGGAGGCTGTGTTGGGTGTGGGGTGTGGCTTGTGGCCCCAGGTGTCTCTCTGTCCTCTTCCCTCCCTGGGCTCAGTGGCCTGGTCTCCGTGGACCCTCCCCAGGGGGGTGTTGGTGCTGTCTGAGCCATGTCAGCTATGTTGGGCTTGTCCTTGCTCTGAGAGCGATTGTGGAGGCCACGTTTATGCTGTTTGTAGAAAGGAAGTCCTTCCTGAGGTCTAGCCTCAGCTCCTGGGACCCCTCAACCCACCCCCTGAGCCCTTCACAGAGAGGAGAGCTTGGGGCAGCACGCGGACATCCTGGAGAGGGGCTTGGGCCAGGCATGATGGAGGTAGCCGAGGCCCCTCGGGTCACTCCTTCCTTGTCGCCCTGCGTTGTTGGAGAGAAGCACTTTGCTAAACAAAGTCTTTCCTTTCATCCTCCTGGGCTGCCTGGCTCCCCGTCTTCATTGTCAGTCAGTCATGGATCCCTTATTGTGCCAACTGGGGACTACCACCCATGGACCTCCGGGGGTTGGGGGGTGGGGGGTGTCTGACATTTGATGCCACAAGCCTTGGGCTTCTTTGTTCCCTCCCGAAGGGCAGGAGTGGAGACCTATGAACCAGAAGGAGAGAGGGGTCACCCATTTCCCACCTAAGGCCACACTTTGGTTATCAGGGAGGATGAATAAGAACCCAGTTGTTCTTGTGCCTTGGGGTGGGGGGGCAGACCTGGGGGTGAGGCGGGGCTCACTTCTTGGAGCAGGGTAGAGGTAGCCCCGGGAAATGCAGGTGGTGGTGGAGCCCAGGAAGAGGATCTGAGTTTCCAGGGAGCACAGAGTTAAATGAGGGGAGGGGAATGGGCTCCCTCTCCCAGTCTGACTCTCCCACGAGGAGGAAAGGCATCACTTTAATAAGGCTGCCCTGGTTCCAAATCAATCCTGGCATTGCAGGAGGCGAAGGGCGAGGCACGTGGAGAAAGAGGATTAGCGCTCTGCTGCTGGGAACTCTGGTGGCCCAGGTGGCTGCCGCAGGAGGCGGGGCGGAGGAGAGGGCAGTGGGCAGCTCAGCCCCGAGGCCTGAGGCCTCCCAGGGAAGCCCTGGCCCCCACTGCCAGCAGGACTCCCATGAGTGTGGGGGGGTTAAAGAGCAATGGGAGCCAAGGTCTTCACTGCAGAGGATGGAGGTGCCCTCAGGCTCTCCATGGAGGGGTAGATGGTGAACCCCAACGGTCTGGAGTAATCAGGGGAATCAGGAAGATGCAGGTGCCTGGGGTCATGCCCCACGGTGCTCGCGCCACAGGGCACAGCTGAAAGCATGTGTGTGGTGAGACTGTCACTTCTGCCTTTCCCAGACAAGTCCTTCCTCTGTGGGCTTTTCATCTGAAAGGGCCAGGGAGCATCACACCAGCGGCTTTGCGGTGCTCCTTTTCCAGGCTTTTCCCTGCCTAATCCATGTCCTGGTGGCCAGGGTGGCTGTGAAGCCATGGTGGGAGGATCTGCTGGTTCTCGGCATGAGTGAGGTGGGGCTCCGAGCTGGTCCAGAACTGGTCCCCCAAACACAGACATGCAAATAAGTAAATGCCAGTTGCACTTAAGAATATTTTTGCCAGAGTAGCAAAGATAGGAATTAGTGTTAAGTCTCAGGAATGTAAAGCAAATGTCCCTGAGGTCACACTGCTCCCTGCCACTGGATGTGGCAAAGGGCGCTGGTCAGTGCCCACTCCCAGGGTGCCTGCTGGACCTGGTCATCTGGGTGCTGGGCCCGTCCACACAGCTCTGGTATGCAGAGGAAACCGAGCCCGTTCAGAAATGAATCTCACGGAGGGAGCCCTGCAGGGCGCCCCTGCTAGGCTTTTAGGGGGCCTCACTGACCAGGTGCATCAGGAGTCATCACCAGGCCTCAACCCGGGCACCCTAACAGGGAGGAAGTTCTTCCTGTGCCCGGCCCGCGTCCGCCAGGGCTCCGCTCTGCCCTGTCCCGCCTCCTGGGCGGGCAATCTGGTCCGACCTGCACAGTCCGCAGACCACAGAGAAGCTGAGAGCCGGAGGCAGAATCACTGCACGCTGCCTGTTACAATTAAGATTTAGCGCCCTGATCGCCAAGGCCGGGCCTGACTGCCCTCCCCACAGGAAGCACAGGCAGTCTGCACACCTCTCCCGTGGTTTTCGTGGCCCTGGCACTGAGAGAATGTGGTCACTCCACCCTGAGAGGACAAATGGAGGGCAGGGAGCTGGGAGGACACAGGAGAGCCGCCTGCAGGTCCGGCGTCTGCTCACGCACATCTGGCCCCTCTGGGGACAGCGTCTCTCGGCTCCTGAGCGGCCACCGGCTGGTGGATAGTTCACCCTGGCCCATGGCTCCTTCCCCTGCTTGGCCTCCCTAGGCTGCCCACCCCACACCAGGCCAGGACAGGGCCAGGGCAAGGTGAAGAGGGGGCGGGGCCCCCTGGGGGAGAGGGGTCGCCCGTCCTTTCTTGGTGGGGCATCTGAGACCCCACATGCTGTTGTGCCACCAGCTAAAGCAGGAAGAAAGCTTCTGGCCCTCCCTCTGCCCGCTGGCCTGAAGGAGTTTTCTGTCCTTCCAGCCTCTTCGCTCTGGCCTGGGAGACAGGTACACTCAGACTGGCAGCTGCTGGGCAGGGAGGGGTCATACTGATTTTGGAAGTGGGCTGTGGCAGGGTGGGCAGCTTTACCAAGCCAGGTTGTGTCCAGAGGTCTCTGACCCTTAATAAAAACAGATTCTCAAAGAGCTTCCTCCCGGACCTGCCCTTTTGCCCTGTTTTCCCTCTTGTTTGGGATTGACGACACGTCCAGACACGCCAGAGGGGGTCTCTCTCGTGGCGCAGGGGTTAAAAAGCACTATGAAGCTCTCCGCAGCCACTGCAGTGTGAGTTCGATCCCTGGCCAGGGAGCTGACCCACAGGGCACAGCAGACCGCTCCTGACCCTCCAGCTGGCCCCTCAGCAGTGTACTTCGTCGATCTGCCTGCTCCGCTCCCTACTCTGTCTCTAATGACTCCTCTCACCCCCTGCATCTCTGGCCTGTACCCCAGTTCTTATATGCATAAATAAATAAATCTTTTAAAAAGAAAACAGACACTTGGCTCAGAGAAGGGGAGACCCACAACTACTCAATACCCCCAGATGCTCTTGGCAGGTTGCCGTGGGCCGTGGGGCCTCCCTCTCATGTTCCTTGGGAATGTGAATGAAATGGAACCTGAGGGTTCTTCCCGGGTTGGGTGATGTTCCTCCCGCTGACATGCGCTCTGCCTCCCCCGTGGTCATGCCGCCGCCCACCGGCCCAGTTGCAGCTCAGGTGCGTGGCAGTTTGCAGTTCGCTCACACACTTTGGTCTGCGGTTTCTCCCAGACCACCGCTGCGGTCCCACACCCCAGGGCAGCTCCATCTGGGTAGGAGCTGGCGCAGGCGAAGCTGGCCTGGCTGGACTGTGGCACTTTCTGGAGGTGGCGTGGATGGGATCGCGGTGCTCAGGAGCAGAGATCTTGGGGGACGGTGATGAGATGGTGTGTGGGGACTAGAGCGTGAGCGCCTCTCATTGCTGTAGTGCAGAGTGGTGGGGAGAAGGTGTTAGGGAGCACGGGGAGTCACGGCTTCCTGTGCCGACGCGAATGTCTCATAGGATGTCAGGTCACTCTGTGGCACCGCCGGGGGGCGTGGACCACGCATGCAAGGCCCCTGGGGAAAACTCTGGATTGCAAAGTTTCTGGCTATGACTCTTAATTCCCCAGGTGACCTTGAACGCGTCACTTTCCATCTTTGTATCTGTTTCTTCCTTTATAAAATGATGAGCTTTGGCTAGAAATCCCTACAGTTGCTTCCCAGAGGAAGGAATTTAGGAACAGGGCGGAGGAGGCTCCTTGGCCACCCACTTCAGAGTGGGGGGAGGAGGAGATGGAAGAGGCGTCACAGATGTGAGTGGGCATGGCGGGTGTGTCCCAGGGTGGCTGCGGTCCAGGACCGGGACATGACAGGGGGAGAGAGCTGTCCTGGCCCAGAGAGCAGCATGGAGCAGTGGCTGAGAACTGAAGCAAGCAGGCTTCAAGTTCGCTCTTAGGCAGCACTTTCTTGCTGATAGCACTGAGACCTTTGGCAGGTGTCCTATAGATGCTTCCCACTGGCAGAGAGAGAGCTTTTCAGGGGGGGTGTTTGCGGGGAGGCGGGTGGGGTGGTGGATGAGTGACCTGACAAGGTCTCTCCCTCGGACAAACCTGTGGATCTCTTCTCTGATGTCAGCGCTGTCTGGATGTCTGTGAGAGGAAGATGTCAAGTCCTTTTGGAAATGAATTTCTGAGCATAAACTATCCCGCTTCACATCTCCTCATGACACATGTGGCTAATGGTGCGGTTGTCACACTCAATCAAAGGGAGCCTGCTACACTTCTGCTCCCTTGCTCTGATGTAATATAAATGTGGCTCCTGAGAAGTGTATTAGTTGCTGGCAACGTGATTTCTGGGGAAGCTGGTTTGGGGGTCAGAGAGGCTGGGGAGTTTCATGTTTCAGACCCAGAGGCCAGGGCTGGAGACAGTCCCTTGAGGGTATGGGTTTGGGGAGTCCTCAAATCTTCTTCTCAGGGACACCAAGGCAGACTTATCTCCAGATGGGCGATGCCGCAGATGCCACATGTGTAGATGGGGATGGGGTGTCTTGCATGCAGCATGTGTCAGCCTGCAGGTGACAGAAGGTCTGAGGAAACCCTGCTCCCCCTTCCACTGAGGAAGATACTCCATTTCTTCAGTAAAATGATTCAGAATGTCAGAAAGGCAATAGGATCACACTATCATGGAAGGATTTCAGATCAATTCAAAGGAAGGGGCGGGAGGGAAGAGAATCGTGCTGGGCATACTAGAGCTTAGGGTGAAAGCCCCTCCTTTGTGTGTGTTGGGTGTGTGTGTGTGTATGAACTCAGCATCAAGAGACTTCAGGTATAAGAGTCAAACCTCAACAGGATGTTCATGGTCTCCTACTGTGTGGACAGGATGGCCCATTTAAATTCAGGATGCTGGGCCTCCCTGGTGGCACAGGGATCAAGTCTCAGCACTGTGAAGCTGTCCACAGCCACTGCAGCATGGGTTCAATCCCTGGTCAGGGAGCTGACCCACATGGCAGAGCAGACCTCTCCTGACCCGCCCGCTGCTCCCCTCAGCAGTGTATTTCAGCAATCTGCCTGTTCTGCCCTGCCCAATCCCTCCTCTCCCCCCACCCCTCCGCTCTTTCTCTGGTGAATTCTCTCACCTCCCCACACTTACTTTTGGCCTACACGTCAGCCCTGTATGCATAAATAAATAAACCTTTGAAAAACTAAATCCAGTTTGGTCTGTGTCTACTACTAAAAGGACTCCTTTGTATGTGTTCCATTCACATGTGCTGAGGTTTTCCTGTGCCAACAAGCCACAATCATTCGATACTGAAGGGAGATTAAAGAATGAGGGACTTTGTGAAGAATACAGCTTCCAGATTCTTTCAGCAGGGACTCCAGCCTGGGCTCAGCTCAGTTAGACTAAGCTTCTTTATTTTAACTCAATCTTGATGTCATGCCAGATATTACCTGTGGTATCTCATGGTTAGAAAATACACAGAAATCATTAGAGGTGATTTTGCCACCCGCAGAGGAAGAGTGGATAGTGCATTTATTTCATTTTGACACCCACCTCCACACTTTAGCAGTCATGATTCTGGACCTTAAAAGATGTGTTCTTGGACTCTCCCTGGTGGCGCAGTGGATTAAAGCCCATCACTAAGAAGCTAAAGCCACTTAAGCATGAGTTCAATTCCCACCCCAGAGGTGACCCACATGGCGCGGCAGATCTCTCCTGACCCGCCCGCTGCTCCCCTCAGCAGTGTACTTCGTCAGTCATCCTGTTCTGCTCCCCACTCTGTCTCTGGGGAATCCTCTCACTGCCCCTGCATCTCTGGCCTGTACCCCAGTTCTGTATGCACAAATAAATAAATCTTTAAAAAAAAGAAAGATGTGTTCCTGAAAGTTTCTGATACCCAAACTTTAACCTGTTGTCAGAGCCTTGGAAATCATCCGTAACTTCTAAAGATTCTTGTCCATATATCCTCTAAATTTCTTCTCGCTTTCTCTTTGAGTGACTTCCATCCTAGAAAGTTTGGCTATCACTTTGGTGTCCCCCACCTCTCTGAAATACTGTAAAATACTGTATCTCAGTATTTTAGGACCTGGTAGCTATGCCCAACTCATGGGACAAGAGCTGAGGGACCTTCAAGTAATTGGTCCCTTGTAGCATCTTATAGGACTGTAGTCCTGTCGTCTTAGAACTGCAAACCACAGCTGCCTGGGGGGGGGGGGGGGGGGGGGGGGGGGGGGGGGGGGGGGGGGGGGGCTGGTGGATTCAGCACCATGGACAGAGCTAAGCATGCCTCCTGTCTGAAAGGAGACGGAGACAGGTAAAGGGAAAAACAGGTGCTGGGGAATATTGTTTCTACCTTTCACTTGACTGAGACCTTGCCAAGGCACCTCCTTTCCTTAGGTCCCAGTTTTTCCTCTGTAAAAGGAGGGTCAAGTGCAAGCTCAACTTCCTTACTGAAGGAGCCAGAATATCTATGGTTGTCTTTCCCAGGAGGTCTTTAACCATAGTTTTGACATGTATGACCTGGGTTAGGGAAGGAGACAGGTATCTGTGACCTGAGCCCTGGATTCTGGTCCAACATCATTGACTTGCACCTCTCCAGCTGGTTGAAATGTTTAGGGTAGCGGCATCTTCTTGCTAATATTATTTATACCTAGTTAGCTGTTTGCCCAGTCATGTGCAAAATCTAGCCTGGGTTGGTGAGAGGGAGGGGTTTTGTGGTGGGCATGGCCATGTGAAGCTTAACGGGGGATAAAATACTGAATGGGCCTGGGGCTGAGTAAGTCTCCCTGAAGCAGAAGAGGCTACACCAGGATTAGAGTGGAGAATCTGGGCCTCTCCATGTTGGCTGGGATGCAGGGTGTTAGTGATGAGCCCTTGTCTTGCAGGAGGGCTGGGCTGCTGTGGGAATAGCTGGAAATGGGAGAAGGAAGCATGGCTGGATAGGATGGCATCTGGCCAGATGTTGGGAAGGGCACGTTGGAAAAGCCCATGACAGTGGAGAGAGTGCCGGATGTGCTATGTCCTCGTGCATCCTTACTGGGGCTGCACCACCTTTCTGACCTCTTGGGTGATCCGAAAAGGGCCATCCTCTGCTTCCAGGCCCTGGGAGAATCTGCAGGGAGAAGGGAGCCCTTTCTTCTGTCTCTTCGTTTCTTCTCTTCCCATCCGCCCACCTTCATCTCTTTTCTGACCACCCTTCATCTCACCCTCCTTGTTGCCCCGCTCAGGACCCTCGGGCTGGGGTAGAAGGGGTAGCTCTCACTCCTTGGGTCACGAGAGAGGCGTCCCAGGCTCTGTGGGCCAGGCTTAGAATCCTGCACACCTTGCCAAACACAAAAGGAATCCAAGCAATCAGTGTTCAAGTTACCTGCTTTCTCCTGCTCAGGAGCTTTGCTCTGGAAACTCCCCTCGAAGATGACAAGTGCCTAGAGATTCCTTTCCACTCTTACATCCTCTCCCTTCCCCCGCTCTGAGAACAGGCTGGTGTGTCTAATTCTGCAGCCCCGGGCACTGATTTAGGCTGCCCCTTTGTCGAACATGGCACTTGCCCCAACAAAAAGGCAGTGATGCCCAGTGATGTCTCCCCCAAAAGACTGGGTGAGTGATGGTGAGATTCCAGGTGTGGTGGGGGCTGCTGGGGAGCATGCTTTAGACTGTGTTTCCCTGTGCCATTTATAACACCAGGTGGCTCACTGCCTACCTCGTCAGCAGGCAAATCCAGTTTTGGGGAGTGGAGTGGGAGCAGGGAGGGGTGGAGGTGGGTTTTGCTGGGCAGGGAAGACTGTCATGGGTGTATGTGGGGACAGTACTCAAGTGAGGAGACAGAACTTGGGGCTTAAACATGTAGCAGCAGGAGGACCATGGGCCAGGTCTGTCCTGGAAAGCACTGCCCAAGTAGGGAGCTGGCTCTGGGGCACAGGGTCGGCCTGGGCAAGAAGCTGTTCCCACCTTCTGGCAGAGAGCCCAGGGCTTGAAGAATCTTTGAAGAATCAAGTGCATCTCAAGTGTGTCCTCTTTGAGGCCCAGGCGCCATGGGGAATGATTTTGATCCACTTATTTTTTTAAGTTTTATTTATTTATGCACTGAGGTACAGGCCAGAGGTGATGGGGGTGAGAGGATTCACCAGAGACAGAGTGGGGAGCAGACAGGTAGCTTGACTGAAAGACATGGCTGAGGGGAGCAGCGGGTGAGACAGGAGAGGTCTGCTGCGCTGTGTGGGTCAGCTCCCTGGCCAGGGATGGAACTCCTGCTGCAGTGGCTATGGACAGCTCCATAGAGCTGTGCTTTATGTCCCTTGTGCCACCAGGGAGTTGGGCTTCTCTGGAAGTGCGAGAGGTTAAAGCACAGTACTACGAAGCTCTCCGCAGCCACTGCAACCTGAGTTCGATCCCCAGCCAGGGAGCTGACCACACGGCACAGCAGACCTCTCCTGTCTCACCCACTGCTCCCCTCAGCCATGTCTTTCAGTCAGGCTGCCCGTTCTGCTCACCACTGTCTGTGGTGAATCCTCTCACCCTCTGCACCGCTGGTCTCTACCCCAGCTCCTGTATGCATAAATAAATAAATCTTTTTTGTTGTTTGTTTTAAAAGAAGGTAGTCCTTCTTTTGGGTGTAACTAGTGTCTCGTTCAGTGCCTGGCACATAGGAGATGCTCTGTGAGTCTGTTGAGTAAATCAGAACAGCTAGAGCTGCCTGCTCAGTGGGCTTCCTTGAGAGACGCCAGCACCTGTCCTTGGCATAGATACGCGGAGGCAGGTGGCACTAGCTGCATGGACTTCTGCAGCTCTGTGGGCTTGCCCTTCGGGCCTTTCCCTTGGGTTCTGAGAATCCAGGACTCGTGACCTTCAGGCTGGGGCTGAGTTGGGCCTGTGATGGGCTCTGTCTCAGCACACTTGGCTGGTACCTTTTGCCCTGTCACCTTTGCTCATGTACCTGCCAAGAGTGCTTATCAAACGTGATAAAGAGAGCGTGTCTGTTTCTCATTTCTTGGAAATTTTGCTGTGAGCTCCCTCCTGTGTCCCGTCTCGGCTTGGCCTGTGACTTGCTGGCCATCTGTTCAGTGGGGTGATGGCCATCTGACAGCCATGTTCACTTTTTAGAGGTGGGTGCGCAGTAAGACGCTGGGTCTGAGGTGGAGGATGGGAGAGATGGCTGGTTGCCTCCAGGGGAATGGCGGTGGAGGGGGTGTGGGTGCGGGCCCTAGCCTGCTGTGTCTCTGGCTCTGGCCCTGACGGCATGAATAATTGATGGTGACTAATGGACTATTGCTTCTGGATGAAATATTCAGCAGGGACCACTGCAGGTTTGTGTAATCAGATGTTTCCTGCTGCTCTCCTGGTAAGTGTGGGACTCCTGGGTTTCCCTGACTCTCAGAACCATCGGGAGCACTTCCCCAGGGAGAAGTGGGGTTTGTACGAGGGGGCTGGTGGAGCAGCCTTCTCAGGGTGGATTTATAGACCCAGAGTCCTTATTTCTGGGGATTGGACTTGTGGAATGTCTACGTTGCCCAACAGTCAGAAAATCGGTGAACTGGGTCCCTGGTGGCCGAGGGGTTAAGTCTCAACTGTCACCGCTGAGGCCTGAGTTTGATCCCCAGCCGGGGAGCTGACCCACATGGCCCAGCAGCCCTCTCCCTTCTTGTCAGTGTGTTTCAGTAAATCTACCTGTTCTGCTCCTCACTCTGTCTCTGGGAATCCTCTCAGCCCCCCACACCTCTCATCGACACCCCAGTTCCAACTTTCTTTTCTATGCAATTAAAGAAAGGGGTAAGCCAAGAAGTAGTGTGCAGCAGTGGGACAGTGGAAAGAGTGAGTAAAATGTTGATGGTGGACAGAGGGTGGAGGCCCTCTCCCCCTACAGTGGTCCCATCCCCTCCAGCGGCCTTCTTATGCAGATAAGGAAGGGTGTGTGGAGGGATAAATGATTTGCATAAGGTCCCGCAGGCAGCTGTGACCCAGTGGCTGGGATCCTCCGTGCTTTCCACGCTGTGCCTGCAGACTCTCCTGGCCTCTTCTCCCCAGCCCACCCCGCCTCCCCTGCCCTGCAGGGATGATGTCACTGGGATCCCAGGATAGAATTTCAGCCACAAGCAGCCATGTGCTTGACAAGCCTGACTGGCCCCAGTGGGGGATGGGACGATGGCAGTGTGAGTGTGCACACGCGCGTGTCGGGGGGCGTTTGTGGGTTCGTCCTTGCGTGTTGAAGCGTCCTGCTCCACATGCGTGCCTGGGGGTCTGACTGGTCTTTCACCAGGGAGCTGCAGCCGCCTCGTCAGCTCTGCAGGAGAATGTATCAGGGCCAGAAAAAAAAAAAAAAGAGAGAATATATCAGGGCCTGGAGTTCAGAGAGGAGACAGCCAGGAGTCACACTGGGGGCTGGCTGCCCTGAGGGGCGGCGGGGGCACCTTACCTCATCACCCTCCAGCCTACTCTGGCAGCTTGGGTGGCCCCCTGGTTGCTACCCCTGGGAGCATTAACCTTCCATAGAGCTCCGTGCCACCATCAGGGGCTGGGTGAGGGGTGCCTCTGACTGCTGCAGGCGTGAGTGACCCACCTTAGCCACTCATCAGTTCTGAAAGACAGAGACAGCCTAGCTAACGCCGGCCTCCCTTCCCCGTGCGCTCTGTAATCCCAGACCCTCCTGCGGCCAAATGTGTCCCCCTGTTCTGGGGTTTGCAGCCCTCCCGCCAAGGTCTCATGTAGCGCTGCCGGCCTGGGAGACAGGTGAGTGATGCTTGCTTAGCAGAGGGGAAAACGCAGTTCAGGATTTCGGATGTAGAGCCAAGTACCTCCGTACCTACCTCTCATCTCTCACTGGACATATTTCTCTGCTGCCCACGGGGGACTGTCCAGAAGGCCAAACAGAACATCTACTGGGCTTTCCTCTGCCTCATGCAGACCCTCGCTGTGTCCTCCTCGGGCAAGGGCCGCACGACAGGACCTGAGCAGTGGGTCACGCCGCTGTGGGCTTTCCCTGTATCCTCTCGTCTCATGCTTCTGATGCTGGCGATGCAGCAGGAAGGCTGAGCTGGCGTCAGCAGACTGCATTGGCCCATTTTACAGATGGGAAGACTGAGACCCAGAGAGCAATGAGGCATGCCAAAGCTCCCATGGCAGGCAGAAGTGTGCAAGTGTATTTGGTGAAGGTGCGTTTCATGTCATGTTCTGAAATCCAGCCCCTGGGGGGAGGGGTGGTGGTGACCAGGGAGCCAGGGGGCTCCTCTCAGACTCTGTGGCGGGAGCCGCTCCATCCCACTGCAGGGCCCGCAGCGCCCAACCCGCCGGCACTGCCCCTCCCATTCACGCGCTGTGATGGCTAAAGAGATGGCTGTTCTTGTTTATTTCAGCTTTGGCTCGGTGCTGGGTGCAGAGGGGGATGAAAGGGCTCACTGTATGTCTCAGGTCCCCAAATGGAAAAAATGAATGGTATGGGGGAATTCTGTTCATTAAGAGATAAGCAAACCAGGCTGTTTCTGGCAGAACAGCGCCCCTCCGTGTCAGACACGGACGCATGGACATCACTGTCCTGGGGCTTTCCCTCTACAGCCCCTTTCCCTCAGAGACCCGACCCCTCCCTGTCCCTCACTTTCCAAGCGCTGCTGGAGGCCTGTCACTTGCCCAGCCCAGAGTGCCCAGCACAGCGGGCCTTCGAGGGGCAAGAAGTCTCCTCGCTGCCCTGGGACTGTGTGCTGGGGATTCTGACTGGCTGCCCTGGAGATGCGGGGTGACAGGCGACAGCAGCATTCGGTTACCGGAAGGAAGGGGCTCTCGGGGCTGGGAGAAGACGGGCCTTTGGAGTTGGAGGGGGCTGAGGAAACCAGGGGCAGGGAGACCGCAAGGAGGATGTCATGTAGACTGGACACACACCTCACTGGGGTCTTTGGGAGGGGCCTCACTCACACTCATTCATTTAGCAAATATTTGATTGAATGCCACGAAGGTGATCTGCTGAGCACCTGGATGGCAAGGTGCTCGCGGCCCAGCTGCCTCCGTGAGCTCACAGCCCGCAACGTAAGCCCATCACAGGTGCCCCATGAACTTGCAGTGGAGGGGGAGGGGTGGGATGG
>NW_004567119.1:38689006-38716194 GCF_000260355.1 Condylura cristata | reverse complement strand
CTGGGGCGGGCTGAACAGTGACGCCCCCCTACCCCGCTCCCCCAGACCTGCGCCCCTTCCCAGCATCTGTCTGTAGCCTGGCTTCATCCCCTCTTGTCCTTCGCACTGTCTGCAGCAAGGAGGTTGCCCTGACCTCCGAGGCCTGGGCCAGCCGCCACGTGCAGCCTCGTGTTGGGCTGAGCCCCCTGGACGTCGCCAGCCTTGCTCTGGGAGCCTCAGCGCCTGCGCCTGTTTCCTACGGAAACGCTCGCCTTTCTTGGTCTCCGCAAACCGCCGTCTTGTTTCCTTCTTGCTGCCTGGAGCCGCCTCGGGCCCCCATTCCTGTCCTCTAAAGCCCCGGTCGGTTAGCCCTGTTCCGTGGCCTTCTCTCCTCTCTTTCTCACTGGGCTTGAAGAAACAGCAGGTGTTTTCCGGATGGACAAGGGAAGACCCTCATTTCAATCGCAGAGAACTGCAAGAACCAAGCCTGGGAGGCGAAGCCCCTTGGCAGGCTTCGCAGGGTTGAGGAGGGGAGTGGAGAGATGAGGCTGGAGGGAGAGCAGGCAGGCCCACACCCGGAAGTGCCGGAAGTGCCGGGAAGTGCCGGGCGCCATGTTCCTGGGAAGGGGGCTGGAAGGAGGGAGGAGGGGACTTTGGGAAGCCGCACTCAGGCACGGTGAGGGAAAGGCCTGGAAGAGGGAGTTAGGGCCTGGGTGATGGCCTAAGAAGTGGAGGACGAGGGCGCTGCGGGGCAGTGGTGGTTCTGCTAGCCCGAGCCCAGCAGGGATGGGGAGTGGGCTCCCAAGTAACTGACCTTTGGCCACTTGAGGGTCCTGGGACTGGGGACCCTCATATTCCCCCAGCCATGCCCCTGTCTCTCTCAGCCCTGTGGACACACAGAGCCCAGAACTCCTCCTTCAGAGAGCAAAGAGAATGTGTGACCTCACTCTTTCCTCAGGCCCTGTCTGTCAAAGAGTGACGAAGAGACAGGCTGAGGCTGAAGGTGACAGGGTGGGAGCACCAGGGTGCACTGCCAAGGCGGACGGCTCACCGGCCTCTGGCTGGGCCTCTCTCTGAGGGCGTGCTGACCGGCCCTGGGGGAGCGCTGGCACTGCCCCCGAGGGGTGACCTGCACCCCTGCACAGCCTCACGCTGGCCCTGAGGAGGCCGTTTCGCGCGACCTCCTCCCCTCGCCTCCCTTGCAGGGAGCATGCCTTCTGGCTGCAGAGTCTGTTCTTTAGTTAATGGAGCTGGGGAAATGTGCATTCATTTTTCCCCCAGAGCTGTGACAGGCAATAGGAAATTTGCCCTGAAATATGCTTCAGTGTGGATGGAAATAAAATACCCAGTGTATTTTGCAGCAGAGTATAAAAAAGGAATAATGCAGGCATCTCACCAGGAACTAGCTTCTGAGGGTCGATTTCCCCGGGACTCACTCCTCTCCCTGACCTGAGCTTCCCTTGGTGGGGGTGAGGCGGGAAAACACGTGGGAGGGAAAGGAGCTGGGCATGGAGAGGGAGGGTCCAAGTGCCCACGAGGGAGGGACCAGGAACCCTGGAGCCCTGCGTTTCCAGAATGAAGGTGACTTTAGCAAAGTGGAAGGAAAAACGGGTGCGTTCAGAGCCTTCAGACCGACATCATTAAGTGCTGTTGTCGTGGAAATTCCTAATGGTGGAGCAGTGCTGGTGTTGCGATGGGATTCTGGAATGGGGGTACACAGCGCAGAGGTGGCCTCTCTCAGCACAGCCCCCCTTCTGTTCCGTATAGCCTGTGAGCAGACAGAGTGAGGGACACCAGCCAAGTGAGGGGACATGGCTCTACTGTCGTTTATTTTATCCCTTGGGAGGTGCAAGCACTGTTAGTTCCAGCGGCTGCTTCTTTAGTGAGTGGGTTTGCCAAGGGACGGCTGAATTTCCAGAACCCGGTTCTGCCAAGGGCTCTGTCTCCCTCCTGGCAAGGTCAGATGCTGCCAGGGAGGACCATCCCCCCCAAGGTCCCTTCTCCTTCCAGGCGTCCACTCCTCTCCATGTGGCCACAGACTCCTGGTCAGGCTGGAGTGCTGCACACCCTGCCCCCCTCCACTGCCCCCCACTATGAATAGTCTTGTGAGCATGTCACCCCCTTACCTCCAATGCCGTTTCCTGGCCAGAGGGGCCAAGGTTGGGTGTCCGTGGGGCATCTGGGGAGTGGGCTGCAGGGGGCGGTCAGAGCATCCTGACGTGGGCCAGTCTTGGGCTCTGCAGCACATTAGGAGGGGCCGAGCAAGTCAGTCACTGACCAGCTGAGACCCAGCACACTGGGAGCAGGAGAATGGTGGCGGGAGACACCCAGAGACAAGTTCCTGGGAACGAGGTTGTGCATTTGCTCTCTTTGAAAAAACTATTGACTGAAATATAACAAAATCACAGAGGAGGGCATGTATCATGTGTCCAGCTGGTTAAATACTCTCAAACTGGACACGGCCATGTAACTGCAGCCAGAAAGACAGAGCATCACCAGTCCAGGTGGGGGTGGCAGCAGCGATAGGCTTTGCCTCCGTGTCCCTCACCGTGGCTTCTAGCACTATGGATTAGTTTTACCCGTTTTTGCACTGGGGTAACACCCCAGTTTGCACCCACTCTTGACTGCCTTCTTTCACTTGCCGTGGTGTTTGGGACACTCGCCCCGACAAGGCGCATAGTGATGGTTTGTTTCCTCTTGCCCTGTCACACTCCGTTAGGACCCCCAACCCCGCTTTCTTGGTCTCCCCACCCCCACCTCCCCCTGTTCACGATGTGCAGCTGTCTCCAGCCTGTGGCTGTTATACTGAGTGGTGCTTCTGGGAGCTCACTCGCTGTGCCTTTTGATCAGCACACTTCTCTTGCTGGGCCATGGAGATATGTGCATTTTGTTTTGTTGCTGTGGATCGTGCATTTTTCAAAATGCTGCTGTTTTTCTCCCGCACCAGCAGTGACGGCAGGGTCCCGGCTGCTCTAGTCTCGCCAGCACTTGGCACCCTCTTTCCATCTGAGCCATTCTGGTGGGTGTGTCTGGCAGTTCCTTTTCAACATGCCTTTTCCTTGATGGTCGATGTCAAGTGGAAGAGCTTCCAGTGTTTTCCTTTTCCTAGGCGGGGGAACCCATTCTCCCCACTGTGGGTTTATATATATTTTTTCAAGATTTGTTTATTTATGCATATGGGGTCCAGGCCAGAGGTGTTGGGGGGTGGTGAGAAGGCTCACCAGAGACAGTGTGGGGAGCAGAACAGGCAAATTGACTGAAATACATTGCTGAGGGGAGCAGCAGGAGAGTCAGGAGAGATCTGCTGCGCCCTGTGGGTCAGCTCCCGGGGTCAGGGATAGAACTCGTGCTGAGCGGCTGCAGATCACTACATAGTGCACCACCAGGGAGGGCCCCCCACTGTGGGTTTCTTCCCTGTGTGTCTCCTTTGCTGTGCCAGAGAAGACTTAGCTCCTGACATGTGGGATCATCAGACTGGGGCTTTCCCACGCCAAGCCATTCTCTGTGGCATCAGTCGATGTCCTGCACTTCAACTCCTCCTTGGCTCGTCTGCTCGGAGCTGGTGGCAGATCTCACGGGCTCAGGGCTCAGTCCCACGAAACCACACTCACTTCTGATGCCAGCTGCAAGCCCAGAATGCCATCTGTGCTTCTGACCAGCAACCTGCTGCAGGAAGTCCCAGCCACACCCTGCTTGGGGCCAGTTGCTTTGCTAGAGCAGCTCGCAGGACTTAGGGAAGCGCTGAACTCACACGCACGCACCGTGATGGGACACAGAGCAGTGGGTGCAGGAGGAGGGTGAGGCGCGGAAGGGCCTGGAGCTCTGCTCTGCCGCCTCATGCGCTCACCGCCGAACTTCTCTAAGCCTCATGCTTTGGGGACTTTATGGCCATTTCATCATGTAGACATGATTGGTCACTAATTGCATTTTCAGTCCTTCCCCTCCTTTTGGGAAGGAGCATGGGTGGGGTGCTGGAAATCCTAAGCTTTGAGCCCCAGCTGTTCCTACTGGCCAGAGCACCAGCGAGAAAGCTGAGCTCCCTTTCCCTATCCTGACTGGCCATTTGAATATCCTTTTTTGAAGTTGCTATTTGAGTCTTCTGCTCATTTCCTACCAGCCTGTCTGTCTTGCTCGTACCGAGTTGTGGGCCCTGTGCCTACCTCTCTTGAAAAGACCCCGGGCTCAGAGCCCTCACTTGTACTTTTCCCCTAAAGCAGAAGAGCTGGGGTCTTGAATCTGGCTGGTGAGTTGAATCTCTGCTGGTTCCCTCATCACCTACCTCCTGGGTCAAGTTCCAGGCTTGTCTAGGGTGAAGGCTGGCCCAGGCCCAGCCCACCCCCACCTCAGCAGCCTGCACCTCCTACCCCCAGAAACCCAGGCCCGGAATCAAGTCTCTGCCTCCCGCCTCTGTCTCTGCTCAGGCGTGCTTGTACCCAAGCGCTTTTTGGGTCTAGATCTGCCTTTCCCCACAAAGCCCAGATGGAACCGCACCGCTTCCTGGAAGCCTATTTAGCGCCAGCAGCTCATCGGGCCTCTTCCTTCTTGGGCCTTCTTGTCTGTTTGCCTCCTTTAGCAGTGAGTAATATTCTGTCCCGTGACAGAAGAGTCTGTCCTGTGTGCTCTGCTCTAGTCCCTCCTGCTGTTTAACTTCCTGTGTTTATGGCTCTCCCCAGCCCCGGGTTGGTTCCAGCCCCTGGTTGGTTCCAGGCCTTTGTTTGTTGCCCCAGAGCCTGGAACGCAGCCAGCGGGCAGCCTTACTACACTCCCGAAGCCCTTCCTGCCCAGCCGGGTTGTTCAGTAGACCAATAGCCTTTCCCGTGTACCTACTGTGTGCTGGCAGCTGGGTAAGGGGGCAGCAGTGAGCACTCTTGCCTCCAGGAGTTCTGTCTCCCTGAAGACAAGATGGGGACTTGGGAGCCCCAGGGGTGGCGCAAGGCCAGGGCAGATGGGGCGGCCTGACCTCAGGGGGTGCAGCTCCCAGAAGGTTGCACAAGTGGCCACTTGATGGGACAGCTGAGAGCTCATCTGCTCTGAGCTGATCCCCAAACACCTCCTTGCACCCCACTTCCCGCCTCATGGGGAGGCCATGATGGGAGAGGGAATCCCACACCCCCCTGACTCAGTGTATTAAATGGCGCTGCTAGCTCTGGAGGTCGGAGGTGCCTTGTCCCCTACCTGAGACAGCAGAACCGCCCACAGCACCTCACCCTGTGACCCCACTGTTGGGAGGCGGGGGGGGGGCGCCCACCCTGCCTGAGCCTGGCCCCGCTTCAGGCCTTGGCCTTGGCCTTGGAGGCTGAAGATCCTGCACTCGGCCTAACACCTTTCTTCGTCCTGGAGCTGAAGGGCTTCAGTGGGGCCTCTTAGAGATTTCACTTAACGTTTCCTGAGTGCTCCCTGCGTGCCGGCCTCGCCCAGAGAAGTTAAGGCCCCGCTCTGGGGATTCCTCCTGTTAAGTAAGACGGCGACTCCGTGACTGCGTGCAGCTGCTGCCTCGCACGTCTCTCGAGCTGGGCTCCGGTCCAGAGCTCCCCCAGATTTTCCCCCCACCTAAGGCCCTCTTGCCCAGGGGGGATCTGTGGGCAGCCTGGCATCATGCCAGTGGGTTGGTGTGGGTCTCACGGAGGCTCAGAGGGTTGCAGCATTGAGGAAGGCAGGCTTCCCAGTGTGTGTTTGGGGGGGCACCGGGTGTGGCTGGCCAGCAGTGGGGTGAGAGGCAGGGCAGGACCCCACTCTGTGAGGCCTTGTCTGCCAGCACGTGGAGGAGGGGCCCTAGGCGGAGGTCCCACGGTGGGCTGCAGACACTAGGAGTAGGGGTGAAACTGCTCCTGTGTTGTTCTGTGGATCGCCTGAGAGCTGCGTCCTGGTAGCCCTGGTCACCCCAGCTCGGCTGCAGGCAGCGGAGCAGCAGAAGTCTACTGGGGAACGCGCACCATTGCCTCACTCCGTCACCTCGCCCCTCGTGTCTCAGGAATTTGCTAGTGGCCAGCATGAGGTGTGTTCAGTGCAAGTGTGAGCTAGGGCCCCCAAATCTGGGAATATTTTCTGGGGGAGAAAAGCACAGGAAGTGTGGATGAGGAAGAAGCTGAGAGTGGGGGGTGCATGGTGCATGCTGTGTGGCCGTAGGGTTCTGGGCAACCCCCCCTTTCTCCTCCCTCCTCCCTGCCCGTCATCGGTCGCCTGTAACGTAATCACCCCTGGCTGTCCATGGGGGCGGACACTCAGCAGCACCTAGCAGGCCGGTCCTGCTTGCTGTAGCTCCTAGAGGCGGGGGCCAGTCTGTTCTGGTTTCCTATTTCAGCAACAGTTACACAATGGCCTATATTAATTAGAGCCCTCTGAATTTTCATGTTTGATTTTAGGAAACTTGCTATGTCGCCAAGTGTGTGGAGCCTCAGCTCAGGGCAGGCGCTGGGCTGGGTTTTGGGGCGCAGAGCTGAATAGCTGGGCTCTGCCTCCCCAGCCCACTCCTGGGGACCCTGCACACAGGACACTGACTCCAGACTGCCAGCTAATATTCTGGGGGGCACAATGCCAGCTGAGCTCAGGGGAACTGGCTGGCTTTGAGAGGAGGGGACACTGGATAAACACTGCCAAGGGGTAGCCGAGGTCACTGGATGAATGGAGAGCACCCCGGGCAGAGGGAACAGTGTGGATGAACGTGGAAGAGTGTGAGCGGCACTGAGCGGTGGTGGGTCTGGAGTGAGACGAGGGACCAGCTGAGGCAGAAGGAAACCTGGAGGCCTGGACTGCGGCGTGGATCCGGCCTGAGGACTGTGGACTTTCCCCGTGTACAGGGTGTGCTGCGGCCAGCTGTGTGTCTCAGGAAGTCCATCCTGGTAGGTTTGGGGGGTAGCGATACAGAAGACAGGAAAAGCAGTTAGCAGATAATTGTGGAATCTAGGTGAGAAATGATGAGGGCCTGGACCTCTGGGAGATGGAGTCTGCGTTTGAGAACTAATTAGGAAGAATAATGCACCAAACCTGCTAACCGGTTACATGTGCAGGGGAGAGAAGAGGGGATCGGGATGATCCCCAGTCACTGAACTAGGGGATGAAGGAGTGGCGGGGCCCCGAGCTGAGCAGAGAAGTAGAGCAGGAAGATTGGTCTTAGTAGGAGGGAGGAGATGGCTTTAGTTCTGGAAGGAGTGAGTTTGAGGTGCCTCTGGGGCGTCCGTGTGGGGGACACTGGTAAGCAGCTGCCCGGGAGGGGTTGGTCTCAGGCAGGGAGGGGCTTGTCTCAGGAGAGGGGGGTCCAGGCAAGCTCCCCAAGGAGCTTGGGCTTCCTCAGCAAGGCAGCTGGGTTCCGCGCGTCCGTGCCCGAGAGGACAAGTCATTCTGTGTCCTGAGTCACACAGCATCATATCTGCTTTAATTTCCCTGTCAAAACAGGCACAAAACCCACCCAGTTTTGAGAGGAAGGCGCATAGGCCTCTCAATGTCAAGGTAAGAATTACAAGAACTTGTTGGATGGGAATAGCAACACCCGTGTGTGTTTAAAACCTTCACCTAAACAGAATTTTATAGTCTATATTCTTCCATGCATTTTTCTCATTTGGCCTCATGTGGTGAAATTTAGACCCGAACTTACTTCTTTATGCAAGCGCGGCTGGAGTCTGGCGGAGGGCGGCCGGGAGGAGCTGTTAGCAAGTCAGAATGGGGCTGCAGCTTGGCTTGGCTGCTTTGACGCGCACTCCCGGTGAAAAGCTCCTGCTATTACCGCCGCCTGAGCCTGGTCGTCTGATGTGAAATGCGAGGTTCATACCTCTTGTTTGGCCATTAGTCTGGGGAAGAAAAGGCGAGAAGTGGGGTCGGTCGGGGATGGGAGAAGGGGCCCTCCGTGTGCCAGCAGGTGGGAGGCAGGCGGACCTAGAGAAGGAGCTGCTTGCCCTCAAGAAACCTGCAGCTTTGTAAACAAGGGGACGAGTCAGAGAGGGTGGGACTGACCTGGGTCAAGAGCGACCAGCCAGCTGTGTGTTTTCTGCTGTCCCTGCGCCCGTGGGCAGCCTGGGTCTTGTCCAGCGTTCTGTTACCAGTGCTCTGGAGGGCACCCAGCTCAGCGTGTGCTGGACGCACAGGCCAGGAAGTGGGACTCGGGCCCACTCTGCTTCTGGCGGGGGCAGGAGGGGCCGGGTGCCGTCCAGCAGGGGCAGCCAGCATCAGCCCAGGGAGCCCTGACAGGCTGCAGGCACGGAGAGGCAGCAAGCGGGCGGGGACAGAGCCTGGCCCTGCCACTGTGGATGCCGTGACC
This sequence comes from Condylura cristata, assembly GCF_000260355.1. Lineage (NCBI taxonomy): Eukaryota > Metazoa > Chordata > Mammalia > Eulipotyphla > Talpidae > Condylura > Condylura cristata. The sequence goes on along the minus strand of NW_004567119.1, from coordinate 38,707,964 downwards.
CAGGGCAAGTTGCTCGGTCCCCGTCCACAGATACTAAACCTGTCCAGGCTGGCCATGGGGATGGGTGAGAGGCTCAGGGCAGTTGCTCCGTGCACCGTGCCTGACTTGGGGGTGCGACGGTCTCTGTGCCAGCGAGGCCAGGTGGCCTGAACCCCAGCCGAAGAGCTTTAATTGGGTCCTTTAGGTGTCGTTTCCGTCTGTTAGCCTGGCTGGCTGCACTGGGCAGCGGGACAGGGAGGATGGAGGGACTCCATTTGGAGACCACAGAGAAGACGGCTTGGGTACCAGTGAGCCGACGCGTTTCATCCTAAAAGACTGCGAGTTCTTTCTGCTCAGCTGTCAGGACCGTTAGTGACACTTGATGGTGACCTCTCCCTGTGGGTGCCAGGAAGTGCCAGGTGTGGCCTCTCCTGCCGCTGCAGCTCAGTGCAACCTCAGGCCTCGGGAAGCCCTGGGTGAACGCTCGCTCTACCACGTCCTCGGTTAAGTCCTCTCACGCTCCCAGTGCTGACCCACGGCCTTGGTGTGACCAGAACCTACTAGACAGCTGGGGTGTTCATAGGGGCAGTGAAGGGTCCCTGACATGCCTACTGGTGCGAGGGACATGAGAGCTGGACACGAGAGAGGCCACGTGACTGCAGCAGCGGGCAGGGGAGGGAGCAGGAGCTGAGGTCAGTGTGGTGGCCAGAGCCAGACCACACAGACCTTAGAGGTCAAGCGAAGGAGCTGGGGCGATGCTATAAGTGCATTGGGAAGTCTCAGAGACTTTTAAGCTGAGGAGAGATAATCTGGTTTACTGTTTAAGGTAGAATCTTGTGGTTGACAGTGGTTTGGACTCGTACATCGGTGTGAACTGAACATGCATGATCGTGAAACAGCCGCGAATGTACAGGGGTGTCCACATAACGCTGGATTATGCCCACTCTCATGCCGTTCCACACAGATGTCAAGTATATACCTGGGCTTATGCAAATGACACTCACCTGGGCACTCTTGGCCCTCCGAGCTCCACACGCCTCTCCGCACGCAAACTGGCCCATGCAGGCCTTCCTGTCACGCCCACCGAAGTGTGCGCACACTTGTCCACGCCTACCGGAGCCAGCCAATCCCGCCTCCCATCCCCCAGGCAATCTCGTGCTGGCTTCCAGCAGCAAATGAGATCTGAACTCTATGAGGAATTGTCCTCTCTGTTGAGCATGAATGTGCTAAATAAATCTCCCTGCCTCTGTACAATAAATCTTGTACAGATGTAGAAAATGCATTAAAGGCTCAAAAGCAGAGGTGGCTGGAGGTGGTGGTGGGAGAAGCGCCCTTAAGTCTTCGAGGAGGGGTGTGCCCACAGCCTGAGACGTGCCATTGCCCAAGAGCAGGGGAGGGAACTGGTCTTGACGGGGCTCCTTCCTGGAAGTCACCCCAACGTGGCCTTGGCTGCCTCCCCTGGGCTGGGCTCAAGCTGTCTCCCCTTCCCCACAGAGCACAGAGGAGGATGTGTGTAGCTTGGGAGCCATTCTGGACGGAAAACACGAGCTGAGTCAAAACTCCCTCCAAACTGTGGACTCTTGACGAAGGAGCAATGTGTTCTTAGTTTGTCTGTCCTATTTTAGACTCGCATTGTTGATTCTCTCCTGGAATGCAGCTGAGGTTCCAGAGTCCTGGTTTTCTGATCTTTGGGCCATCTGTGCCCAAAGTTGACGTCCTAGCGCTGAAGCTGCCTCACAGTTGTGTGAGGTGACCCTGTTCATCCAGAAGGCTCCTCATTTCAATGTCTCAGCGACACTTAAGCCCTCATAGCTGAGACAGGCCGGGTTGGCCAGTGGCACTGTCGAGATGTGCAGTAAGGGCAGGCCGACATCCACTTGTGCGAGCTGATGCTCGCTTATCATTTCTTTTTGTTTCCCACCTCTTGGGTTTTCTTCCAGGTCTGCCCACTCCATCCAAGGCCCGGATGTCCAGGTGAGGAATGAGCAGTGTCTTCCGTCAGTTTATCTTCTCTAGCAAACGCCTGCACCTGTATGTTCTCCCAACTCTTGGTTTGGCTGTCTGATTCTTTATTATGTTTAAGGTTTTTTTTGGTTGGGTTTCCTGCGGTTTATATTATGTCTGGATTTTTTTTTTCTGCTTGGGATTTGTTGAGTTTCTTAAATCTGTGGATTGACATCTTTTATCAGCTCTGGATATCTTTTTTAGCCTTTACCTCTTTAAATACCATCTCTGTACTTTCATCCTTTCTTATTCCAATTTCCCTCTCACTGTGTCCTCTAAATCTTTTACCCTTTCTTCTGCATTTGCCAAGAGAGTGCTCCTGGGGTTGGATCATTTCTTCTGATCTGGGTTCTAGTTCACTAATTTCTTTCTTCAGCTCCATTCATCCTATGGTTCAATCTATCCCTCCCACCCTTATTTTTAGTCATTGTACTTATCAGTTTAAACTTCATATTCCATTATTCCAAAAATGTTATTTGGAACTTTCTATAGTTTACTGTTCCCTGCTGAAATTGTTATGGCTGGTTTTTAATTTACCTAAACACTGAAGTAGTTGTTTAACGATCAGCACCTGCCAATTGTCGTTTCGAGGCTCTGGGTTCCCTGTCTCTCCACTGTTCCTGCCAATTCTCACTCAAGGTGTCTGTTTCCTGTGTGCCTGACTTTCTTCAGCTAGCGCTAAGCACTGTATTTGACAAATCGACAGCTGTGTTTCCCCAGAGAGGATTTCTGTTGGCTTCTGCTGGGTGCCTGAGGGGCACTCCTAATGCCTGACACCTCCCTTCAAGCTCAGGGCTTAACTTTCCATCATGACCAGAGAGTGACGCTTCAGACCAGAGGCCCATTTAGTTTGGGGCTGACGTGTATGAAGGATGAGCTCCTTTGGGGTCCTGGCTCAACAGCAGGCCATTTATCTAAGGCCACTCCCTGGTAGGCCCGGCCCACTGACTGATTTCACCCCCTGCAGGAGCTGTCAGAGGTGTGGCCACCAAACTGTCTCAGCAGTATCTTCCCGGTGGTCCAGGATCCTCGGGGTGAAATGCCTTTGCCTCTCTACTTACACTTCTGGGGTTTTCTTTACTGGATTATGACCTAAGATTCCCTCATCATGTCAGGTCTTCGATGCGTCTAGATGACTTGTCTTCCGTCAAGCTATTCTTAGGTGTCTTCAGTGGGAGCGTTGATACCCTAAATTAAAAGTCCATCTGTCAGCTTTGGCCTGTGCACACTCAGCCCCGCGCAGCCCCGACGCCGCCACCACCAGGCTGGGCCTGGCCCCGGGAGCTCGTGCCAACTCCCCCCGGAGGCCGCGGTCAGGACCCCGTCTGGTCCTCACACCTCCCCGAGACCACTTGTAGTTTTTCCCAGTAGAGAAGATGGCCATGACTGTTTCTGCAAAGGGGCTCCTCACACGGTTGGGGCCTGTGTGGCCATGTGGACGTCTCCTGGCTCTTGCTGGTGGCAGTGACATCCCGTGGAGGCCAGGGCCCGCAGCACAGCCCAGCATTTCTGTGACCAGACTCAGTCTAGGGCAACAGCGAGCACCTGAGTAGAGGCAGATGCAGGCGGAGCCCCCTAAACACGGGAGGCTTCAGTGGGGTGCGCATCCAGGACTCAGCAAGGGCAGAAGAGACTCTGAAGGGAAGCCCCGTGCTTAAACTCAGCCTCCCGCCACAGGCCTTCCAATAAATTCTCTCTTGTCCCCTCAGTGACGCCCAAGGCTGCGTGGCTTGTTGCGAGCCTGCAGCCATCAAAACAGACGGAAGAGCTGGGGCAACACAGAGCAGCGGCCAGGGGCGGGCGTCTGCCTGCCCCTCAGCTTCCAGCGCTAGCTGTGAGGGGTGAAGCCAGCCACCATGTCTCACCCACACCGTTCGAGACCAGACGTGGCCGTCACACACAGCCCTGCCCACACTGTGCCCCCAGCTTCCAGGGAAAGCAGCAATTAATCCTGGCAGGAACTTCATTCATCTTGATTTAGTGCCCAGGGTGGCCGCGTCCCCTTCCCCTCGCCCTTCATTCTTCCACACATTAAATGACTCACGAAGAATCTCTTTTCCTGGCGATGGCCAGCTGCACACAGAGGCTTCTGCAGTTCCTCAGCTACTCGGAGTTTCGGGGGTCCCTCCCAAATGCAGGGGTTCAAGAGCTGGAGCGCCTGATATTCGCTCTCCTCTGACCCCCAGCACTGCCCTCCCCCAGATGGGCATCGGGAGTGACAGCCATGCTCACCTGCTCCCCATCTGCTCCCAGAGCGCCTGTGAGGTGGGGGCCTTCGGGACCCGCAGGCTGGTGGGGGGCAGGGTTGAATGTATCATCTGAACACTGAAAGCCCCTGTCTGCCTACCTGGGGCTCAGACCATGGGGTGTCCTCTTGGCTTTGTGCCCTTGTGTGGCCTGGGGGCCTCTTGCTCACATATGCCAGCCGGTAAGTGTGAGGGAAGGGGTTCTGGGTGCTGCTTCTGTGGGTTGAACCCGCCAGCCTGGCTTGCACCGCTTCTCCCTGCCCCAGCTGGGCTGAGTTGTCACTGGGCAGATGGCTGTGCCGCGCTGATGGTGGCTTTGAAGGGCCCAGCGAGGGGCCTGGGTGAGGGAATGTCTGTTTTCCTCAGCAGCATTTTAAAATGGATTAAAGATAAGAGGTAAACTTGAGCTAGTATTTCTAAGTATTTCTAAGGTGTTTTTTTTTTTTTTAAAGATTTATTTATTTGTGCATACAGAACTGGGTTACAGGCCAGAGGCTCAGGGGCGGCGAGAGGCTTCACCAGAGACAGAGTGGGGAGCAGAACAGGCAGATCGACGAAGCACACTGCTGAGGGGAGCAGCGGGCGGGTCAGGAGAGGTCTGCCGTGCCATGTGGTCACCTCCGGGGCAGGCGGGAATCGAACTCATGCGGAAGCGGCTTTAGATTCTCAGTGCTGTGCTTTAACCCGCTGCGCCACCAGGAAGGGCCTCTAAGTGGTGTTTTAACCTACCATTAATGCAAACTTTTAGGAGCTGCAAAGACTATAGCTATTCACATGACTCATAATATCGAATGTTGTGTTAGGGGCTGATATCTTCGGGCTTGTGTGCAATGAATGTATTCTGACCCTCAGGAACATCAGTGGATCCCAGAATTCCCTTGGAAAAAAGGGAGATCCAGACATGGCTTTCTCTCCCCACCTGATTGAAAAAGCCTCTTCTAAACCCCTGGTGGCCTAGGGGTTAAATCTCAGCACTATCCTTGCTATGGCCTGAGTTCAATCCCTGGCCCCAGAGCGGACCCACCATGGCACAGCAGACCTCTCCTGTCTTGCCCGCTGCTCCCCTCAGCTGTGTATTTCGTTGATCCGCCTGCTCTGTTCCCCCACTCTGTCTCTGGTGAATCCTTTTACCCTCCTGCACCTCTGGCCTACACCCCAGTTCTTCTATACAAAAAAAAGAGGCAATTTATAAAGTCTCTATTTCTGGCAACATACACATAACACACACACACACACACACACTGCACTCACTGCTGCCAGCCCCCAGGTCTACTCGTCACTACTTCCTCTGTACAGAGAACTACATTTCCCAAGCTCCTTTGGTAGGTTCAGCCAAAGGCGAGCAAGGTTCAAAACTGGGGGCCCCCTGCAGCCCTCCCACCTAATGGTGGTTCAGGTCCTGATTATGTCACCTTCTAACCTCTCTAGGAGTGGGGAGTGGTTTCCTGCTGCCAACTTTTCTTTGGGTTGATTCTTTCCCTCATTTGGTTTCCGAAAGAGCTAGTGTATTTTGTTTCTCAAGGAGGTGCTGGCTACCGTGTGTGTGTGTGTGTGTGTGTGTGTGTGCCTGCCCAGACGCGTGCACACACACTCACTCACTTGCCAGGTAAACATTTGGGCTGAAACCCCAGTGCTGTCGGGCTCAGTGCATCAGCCAGAGCGACTGTGTGGAAAGCAAGAAATTCAGCATCTGGGCAGCCGTTGTTCCAGAGTCTCCACAGACCAGTAAGTCATTGGCTTTTGACAGTATCTGACATATCTCTGAAATTGTAGGCCTCTCTCATGGAGCAAGTGTTCTCTTTTCTTGCCCTACCCAGCGCCCCGCAGCCCACCCCCTCAGCCCCTTCCCTTCAAGCCCTCCCTTCCTATCATGTGTAAGACATAAAGGAGATGCAGAATCCGGGGGTCCCCAGCCCTGCAGGATTGCACTGTGGGGTGCCAGTCTGTCCCAATTTCCTGGATGGGAAATTTCTCTGGGTGAAGTGATTTTTACCATTTCAACAAGCAGATTAGATCCAGCTTCTGCTGAGACAGCCAGTCAAGCTGTCAGATCACTGGGGAAATCTAAGCTAAATTAGTTATTTGGCATCCTGAGTGCCAGGTAATCTTTTTTCCTACTGAGCGTTGCTAACAACCAACTTATTTTAGTTAGCTCTTTAAAGAAATAAATTTAAGTCCCTTTTTTCTTCTGCTTCTTTAAATTTGGGCTGTGAACATAAAAGTCTATCAAATAAGCACAACAAATAATAAAATTTTGCACTGATGACTGGTAATGTGGAAAGAGAGACAAAGAACAGGGTTGAGGAGGGTAGTGGGTACTGAGGGAAAGGGGAAAGGTGGGTAAATGGGGAGAGGGGGTCATTTATTTGTTGGGGTGTAGAAACAAGATTTTGGGGGCCAGCATAATGTAGCATTATAATGTGGAGTTATAATGCGGAATGCGAAACCTACATAAAGTTTTAAACCAGTGTTGCTTCAATAAAAAATTGAAAACATAATTTGAACAAGTCTTGATCTTTCCCACCTCAGATTCACATGACCAGTGAGTATAATATTTTTTCCTTTCTATGTATAAAAAAGGAATTGAGTGATGGGAATGAGAGACAGATGGGAAGAGGAAGACAAATGTAAATGGGGGAGAAGTCATTGGGTCGTCTTGGTACAGTTAGATACCCAGGTCATCATGTAGGAATCTCATCATGTGTCCTCAATCTAACATTTAGGAGACAGTAGGTATTTTTTGATGGCTGTCACAGAAAGAGAATCAGAAACCTGAAAAGCAGTGTCAGAAGTTGTTTGGTTCAGCTTCCCTTTCAACAAGGTGCAACCTAGTTCCTTAGTAACTGGTAACCTAATAACTATGACTCCATACTTATCCCAGCAAGAGGTACTGCGTGGGTTCTGTTTTTGGTAGTTGTGGCAATTCTACTCTTTGCTACTTTCTGCCCAGGGACAAACTCATTGGCCTATTAGAAGGAAGTCAAGTTTCTTGGAACAGGAGACTAAAAGCAAGAACAGAGAACACATATCTAACCTTCACATTATTTTAAATTGAAACAAAATATTTTAATTTAAATAGGCACTCATACAATGGCATACAATGTTCAGTAACAAAAAGGAATAAGCTGCTGTTATCTGCAATAACACGGATAACACGGCTGAATCTCAAAATAATTATGTTGAACAAAAAAAGCCAACCAGAAGAGTGTATGCTGCCTGATTTCATCATATGAACTTTCCAAACAGAAGAGATCAGATCTGTGGTTACCTGGGGCTGGGTGAGAACTTGAATGCAAAGAGTTAAGAGGCACAAGGGAACTCTTGGATGATAATGAGACAGATTTGCATCTTCATGGGGATGGGCGTAAAAGGGGTATGTACTTAACAAAGTTCATGAAATTGTGCCCTTACACTGCCGAGGGAGCAGCAGGTGAGACAGAAGTGGCCTGTTGCGCCATGCGGTTCAGCTCCCTGGCCAGGGATCCAACTTGTGCTGCAGCGGCTGCAGACAGCTTCATAGTGCTGCGCTTTAACCTGTTTTGCCATGAGGGAGGGCCCTAAAAGATATTTTGGTTAAAGAACGATCCTGAAGTATTTATGAGAAAAATAGCAACCTGTCTGGATTTGTTTTTAAGTTCTCCAGGAAAAAGAAATGAGCGTGAGGGATACGAGGTAAACTGAGATTGCATATATTGGTTAATGTTAAAATCGGTCTTATACTCTTCTCTACTTCTGTGTAAGTTTGAAAATGTCCTCGATAAAAAGTCTTTAAAAAGATGCTCTGGCTTCTTTTTTTCGGGTGTCTGGGAAGATGTGGACCTTCAGGTTGAGCGTGCTCTCCAGAAGCAGCAGACTGTTCTTCAAAATAAGAAAAGCTTCCTGCTTAGGGAAACTGGTGAGGGGATGCCTCTGAGATGCTACCAGACCATCAGCCTGGGCTTCACCATGCCCCAGGAGGCCTCTGAAACAGCTGTGCTGACGGAGAGGCCAGAGCATGTCCATCCGAGGGCAGACCGGTCTGTGTGGAAGATGAAGACGCAGAGGCCTCTCGTCACCCGCTCCTCTGAGCCCACAAGTGTTGCAAGGGCATGTCTGTGCACTCGTCACGCTGCTCCAAGGACGTCCAGATCCACAGCAGGTGGGGGCCGGCTCCTGAGAGGTGGCCTCAGCATGCACGAGGGCCATGAGAAGCTCCTCTGAAAGGCCTAAGATGGCACCTGCCCACTTGCTTGAACAAACAAACTATTTTCCATCGAAAAAGATGTCCCAGAGTTGATATACAGTGGTGCCCCAGTAGACCTGGGGTTCAGGTGGAGAAGCCTGTTTGGTGGTGAAGGTCAGGGCTTAGCTGGGAGTGCTTTGTGCAGGGGGCGCAGGAGGTGTAGTCTGGAGAGCAGCAGGAAGGCCAGGCGGAGGCTGAAGTGGGGGACTGAGCCCCTGCAAATCACGCCAGTTGTTAGCCCTGAGGGCTCTCTGAAGGGCACATGTCTTTGTTCTCCCTTGGGGAAGAGGACACGGTCTGCTGCCCAGGGGGCCGAGGGGCTTGACAAGCTCAGTTTCTTGGTGTCCATGAATGAGGCCTCACCAGTGCTGTGCTGGCTCCTTGACCCTGCACACCCATAATCTTAGGCTAATAGGGGACACTTCCAGGGAGGCACCCTTGTGGTGCCTGGAGAGGTGCAGCAGAGCTGAGTTCTACAGAAGAAAGAAAAAATGTTGCCTCTGCCCTGCCCACATGCAGGCCCCGTCCAGCACAGGTGTTTTCCTGTTCACAGCAACCCCGGGAAGTTACTGTTTCCACTACAGGAAAGACCTGCCACAGACCAGGCTGAGAGAGTCAGTATCTAGTTCAAGTCCATATAGTTAGTGCTGGACTGTAGGAGAGACCCAGGGACACAGCCCCTCCTGCCACTGTTCTTTCTGGAGCAAGCACGTTCGTTTCTCCTTCCAGCGGCTCACTGCAGGGCAGGCCTGTGGCTCACCTTCTGCGAACATTATGCTTAATGCAGATGACGACCCCAAGGCCGGGAGGGGTTACCTGACTTGCCCATGGCTGGCTGCACAGAAATGGCTGAACCCAACTTTCTATGAAGACATCCAAGCCTCTACTTGTAACAGTCTCCTGGTGAGCCTGCATTGTGCCCCGAGAAGTTGGGGGCGTGAGCACCCAGCTCCACTCCCTCCACCGCCAGTCGGAACAGCTCAGCGCTGCAGTATCTGAGCTGGTGAAAGGGCCGCCCTTGGCCTGGCTAGGAGCCCTGGGCCCAGCGAGTGTTAGCCACTGCCATGCCCCCTTGTAGAGGGAACATCACGGCAAATCAGAGGGTTCACTTTCTGGCTGCAGTGTATACTGTGTTCTCCCAGGTAGGCCAGATTCCGCAGGGGAGACCCTAAAGAATAATTCCTGCATCGCTAGCAGACAGTGAGCCTGCAGAGGCCGGAGCAGTGCCATCTGGAGATCCGGGCCTGGCTCAGATCTGTCAGCAGCCCTGCGGGTGTGCAGCCTCTTGCCACGTCCTGGTCTTTGTTCATGGTAGGCTGTGGACCTGGGCTGGCACTTGGGGGTTCCCGTTCTTCCTCTGGTGGGAACCTCCTGTTCCCACCACACAGATTACATTGGACTGTGGTGATGGTGTTTCCTCAGGGGCGTGTGAGTCCCCTCAGCTCAGGGACCACATCTTGGTCACCCTGTTTGTCCAGTGACAGGCGTGACCTTGGTACTGAATAGACTTTCACGGTGCTTGAGGAATGAATGAATGAGTGGGTGAATGAATGAATGAAGTAGATGTAGCATTGCAACAGACCCTGAGCAAATTAAGTTGCACTCTCTGCTGTGGGTCCCCATCTACAAAATAGGGGTGTCCGTTCGGAGGCTGAAGGTCTGTGGTGCTTCTGAAGCTCGGCAGTGGGGTGTGGGGCCGGGCCAGCGCCTGCCGAGTGTTCTCGCGCAACACCTGCCCCTTGGAGCAGAGACCAGGGGAGCAGAGACCGGAGCTGGCAGACTGGTGATGGATGCAGGACTGGCATGAAAAATTGAGGCCACGGCTGAGCTCTCCCTGCCAGTTGGCTCGAGGGCCGCCAAGTGGCCCAGCACAACCACACAGGAATGTTATCGATGGCCTGACACGGTGTTTGGGGGAATTAGCCTGTCCTCACACGCAATTATGAGGCATAGGATTATGTAAAGGGACAGGACTGGATCAGAGGGAAACAGAAATATGTTGTCCCCGGCGGTGACGATGAGTGAGCTGGGGAGGAAGGCTAAGCCATCCGTCTCCTCTGGAGGTTCCTGTCAACAGTGAAGCCGCCGCATCCTCTGAGGCTGCCTCTGTGAGGGGGTCAGGCTGTGGGAGGCAGCAGCCTCAGGGGGTTTTAGAGCTGAGGGGCCCCCAAGGCAGGTGGCTTCTCAGGGCCGTTTCCTGACAAGGAGCGCTTAGCCCCCAGCACCGTGGCTGGCAGGGAGCAGGCACTGAGTAGTAGCATTTATCAGATGAATGAGAGAATGAAACAGCGGGTCACAAACTATATCGTCGTGAGGGGAAAGGGACGTGTTCTGCCCATGTTTCCCCCCAGCACCTGGAGCAGTGTCAGGAATCCAGCAGGTGCTTAATATGTATTTGCTGAATGATTAACTGACTTCAGGAAAACGGGCGCAAAATATGAGAGAGTTGCAGGGAAAAACAAAATGCCAGAGTGCTTGTTGCCTGAGACAGGGACTCTGGCAGGGCCCAGGGAGCAGGGCACGGTCTGTTAGCAGACCAACCCCGTCCACACCTTCCTTGAGCCTTGCCTGAGACCATCTCCCCTGTCCTCCGCGCGGGTGTGGTCAAGGTGTGGTCTGTGGGCCACCCATGTCCTCTTCACCCGGGCCCGGAACCGAACCCCGAATTAGAATCTATGTGTCTGGGGCCAAGAAATCTGCACCTTATGGACGCTTATAGGTGATTTTCATGTGTATTAAAATCTGGGAGCCATTTAGTTAAATCTGCAGGAGTGGAGTGGAGAACCTTGCCCTTCGCCACAGTTCTGGGACTGGAATAGGAAAAAAGAAGAACAGTACCACCACGCTGAAGCCACATGCATTATTCACGGCACCCTGGGGCGGCCCTCTGAGCAGGGGTGACTGCTATCCAAGGTCCTGACGGGGCGGCTGGGGCTCTGACAGGTCCGTGAACTTGCCCTGTGTCATAGGGCCGGAGCTAACAGAGCTGGGACGAGACGTGACCCCGCCCCACGGGCTCCCTTTGCTTTTCAGGCGGGACATCCCCACCTGGTGCTTAGTCCTCGTCCTCCCGCTACCCTGGCCTCCGAAGAGGAAAGCTGTCACTTACCTCACTGGGCGCAGAGAGGGCAAGACCTCCTAGACAGAAGGTCATTTTGCTCTTATTTAAAGACAGCATCTGCCTGGGGCCCAGGGAGTCTAATGGCAGCAGGAGGAGGCCCTGCAGCAGCGGCTCTGACGCTCCCAGCCTCGGGCTCTGCCCCTCTTCGGGTGTCAGTGCCTGTCACCAGCTTGGCAGATGGGACACTGTCCGCTCCTCTCCTTGGGCAGCACCCAGGTTGGCTCAGCTGTTCCTGGTGGCCTGTGAGCCAGAGCCATCTGTGCTTGAGAGAGCCCCCAAATCAGAGGAGGCCAGAGAGGGCCCAAACAGCCCCTCCAGGGGGTGGAGAGAAGCTTGGGGCCCTGTGGTGCCTTTCCCTGCCTCTGCAGAGAGGGAGCTTTCAAAGCCCTCCCGAGGCTGAAATGCCCGCCCCCAGCAGTCGCTGCATTGCATCTGAGTCTTTCACTCTGCTGCCCTCTGTCAGTGTCCCCGGAGTCTGTGGAGTCTGTGCGGCAGTCAGTCGGAATCCCTGGGAAACCCTCCACTGTGGGGGGAGCAGGGGAGGGGCGCGCGTGGGGGAGGGGGCTGCCCTTGTTCCGCTAGGCGTCGGCGGAATTTATTTTCATGGCTTTTCAACTAGGAAAAGCAGAACTGGACTGAAAACTTTCCCTAAAACGAAACCCAAGAACAGAACGCAGAGGTCGAGGGTGAGCGAAATTGGTGAGTGGGGCAGCAAGATCAACACCAGCTCCCGCCCACCAGGGAACAAACGAATGAGGCAGGGGTTCAAGTTCAAGCCTTCTCTGAGAACCCTGTAGGTTTGGTCTTGGCCGCTCCAAAGGGGGCATCAGCGTCCCCTCTCCCACCCCTCCCCCTGAAGCTGAGAAAGAGACAGAGATTGATTCTGGAATCTGAAGGCTTCTCTGACGTGAAGGAGTCTCAAGCCTCTGGGGACCAGGGGACTCAGAAGTGCCCCAATTCAGCAGACATTGAAGTTCACTCAGTCTGTGTCCTGGGCCCTGGGAAGGGAGGATCAGCCAGTTTATTCTCCAGCCACCCCAGCCTCCCGTTTGTCAGGAGCAGAGGGGGGAGGGGCCCGCGGGCTGTGCACGGGCAGGGCCGGGCCGAGAGGTGGCTGCCAGCACCCTGGGTCAGGAGCGGCCGAGACATCCCCAGGCAAACTGGCCACCCCTTTCCGGAAGCACTGGCTGTACATTTGTCTGGGAATGAGGACTTTTAGGGAAAAAACTAATGACAAAAAAATCCTACCACTGCATTGCAGTGCCTCTGAGGCTGGTGCGGGCGGCTCTGCTTCTGAGGCACACACACCGCACACCCTCCCAGCCTGCGCAAGGCCCGGGCCGCACGCCCCTCAGCAGCCAGGTCACAGCCCTGAGGCCCAGAGGCAGGGAAAGTGGGGCACCAGCTACCCTGCCCCCCAGCTCCAGACTGGCCCAGGCACGTTGATAAAGATGGGGATTACAGAGCTGGAGTGGGGGACATTAGGGGGCACGGTGGCCAGGCTGAGAGGTCACCTCCTGGGCCTCGGCTCTGCTCTCTACCTCCTTTGCTACACGCTGGTGGCTGGTGACCCCTCAGTGGTCTCCACCGTCCAGGGCACATTTAGCTGGAACCTGCTCGTTCCCATCACTGACACCATCCGGTGTGAGACGTCCTTGTAATTTTCTCCTCTTTTTCTCCCAGAATGGGGCGAGGCATCTGCTGCCATTCACCTGCTTTCAGCCCCGCAGCTCTCAGACTCATAGAACCCACAAGATCCAGTTCAGTCCTCTTATTAACAAAGAAGCTGAGACCCAAGAAGTGAAGTGACTTGCCCAAGGTCACGCAGTGAACTGGGGCAGAGCTGGCCCTCGGACAGAGGCTAAGGACCACGTGGGAGTTCCCCAGCGGGGTCCAGACATCTTGCTGATTGATTAATGTATTCATAGATTCTTTGTCCAAGGCAGCCAATGGAAGAAGGCATTGTTGGTGCCCAGACCAGAATAGAGTCGGCATTGACCCCGACACCTTGAGCTTCTTCCCCCAGGATGCCAAGCCCACTGCAGCCTCCGCCCTCCCTCTCCAGGGCCCCTCCCTCCAGAAGCTCTCCCAACTGCCAGCTCCGGCCTGCTTTCCAGAGCTCGCCAAGGACAGTGAGGGGCTCCCAAGATTCCTGTCTTTGCTGGCTGCACTGGATTTCCAGACTGCGGAGGGGGCTGATGTAAGAGTAAGAGGGAGGCCAAGCAGGGGCACACCTCACACCCTCACTGTGGGACATAGGGTGCCCAAAGCCAGCTGAGCACCGCAAGGGAAGGAAAGAAACATGAACCACTGAACTTCCAGGGCTTCTGGCTGCACCCCCCTGCCTGCTGTAAGTTGTTGTAAGCCCCAGGGAGGGAGAGACTGCCCTTTCTAATTCCTGAGACCTGAGGCCTAAGACCTGAGGGACAGCTCTGTCCAGGGTCCTGCCCCCGACCTCCCGGGAAGTGGACCCCACATAGCCTAGGAGGAGAGGATTATGGCTGGGGAAGGAGGCTTTCCCGGGGCTTCTCCTCTGAGGCTGCCAGCGTGGGTTGCGCTAAGACTGGCGAGCATGCCTGTTGCATGAGTGTGTGTGGAGTAGCTTTGCCGGAGGCAGGACCTGAGGGAAAGACCACTGTGCTGTCGGTGAGCGGGGCCCTGCTTCAACTTGAACCCTGTTACTTTTGAGGCTAATTTGCTCATATTTAACTTGTGCTGTATCTCTCTGGGCATCCCATTTCAAAGAGGGTATTGAAAGACTGGATCTTGGCTAGAATTTGGTAGAGGTAATAGAAAACCCTAAAACAAACATAGAATGAACACTTTAGACTGAACAAAGATTCCCCAAGGCAAGTGTTGCTGGCTGTTCTCAGAAAGCTGGAGAACTGTCATGTCTTTAGGAAAGCAGGACTCGGAGCAGCAAGGGAAGCCACAAGGGAATTGATTTTAGTTCCAGATAAGAAGTCCACTTTTATTCTTTTTAAGATGTATTTATTTATGCATACAGAACTGCGGTACAGGCCAGAGGTGCAGGGGCAGTGAGAGTCTTCACCAGAGACAGAGCGGGGAGCAGAACAGGCAGATTGACGAAGTACACTGCTGAGGGGAGCAGCGGGTGGGTCAGGAGAGGTCTGCTGCGTCATGTGGGTCACTTCTGGGGTGGGCGATTGAACTCTCACTGAAGCGGCTGTCGCTAGCTTGCAGTGCTCAGTCCTAATCTGTTGAGCCACCAGGGATGGTCTCCACTCTCATTCTTAAAGACATCCAAACATTGGTCAGACCTGTCTCGTGACATCCCTGTTTATCACCTGCTGGAGGAGTGTCCACTGTGGAGGTAGGGATGGAGTATTCTTGCATAGAATAGGAGGCTGGGCCGGGTCAGCTAGGCAGAAATGCAAAGGGAGCTGTTTATGGTGGAAGCACTGTATTACACATCACATGTGGTATAGCTTGCATTTAACCTGCTGCATTTAACCTGTTGAACCATCCTTGCCAAAAAAGTGTTATTTTCTGCTTTTATAGATGACGAGCCTTAGAAAAGTTAAAGCTACTTCTCTAAGATTGTCCACGTCGAGAATAGCACTTGGAACTTGAACCCAGGCCTGTCAGGCCCCAGAGCCCTTGGTCTTTATGTTCAACCACTCTTGGCTTTGAGCCTTAAATTCACAGGGCTCTGAGCAGGGTGGAGAAGCCAACATCCCAGACAGATGATTGCACCCACCTCTCCTGCTCTGGATCTATAGCAAACAAGAACAAAGCAGAAAAAAGCAGAAGCCCTTGGGAGCTGAAGGTCTGAAGAGGTTTCTCTTTGCCTTGGATTTATACAGCAGTGGCCAGCAGGGGCCTGAGTTTAGCCTTTGGGCTCTCCCTGGCCAGGCTGAGTGACAGCCTGGCTGTTCTGATTGCTGTGTGTGTGGACATGTGTGCGTACGTGCACATGTGTACAGGTGTTCTAAGGCTCACCTTTCCTGCCGCTGTCTCCCAAGCTTTCATCCCAGCATCACTGGTGACACCAACAGAGAAGCGGCAAGGACTCTGGGGATACCTGCACCCTGCCTTGTAGGGATGAAGCAGAGAGGGCTCCCAGCCTCCCTCCTACCAAGCCTCCTCCCACACCCCTTGCAGCTCCAGTAAGAAGGAACCCTGCCCTTAGGTGAGGACATTAAGCCAAGATGTGTGGACAAGGGGTGGACAGCACATGGTGAGGGCCTCCCACCCTCAGATTTGGAGGACCGCTGTACAATTCCACCCAGAGCTGTCCCTCTTCTCAAATATGTCCCGTGCCCAATCGCCCCGCCTAGCATCCGGGACACCCTTTTCATAGCTACAGCCTCTTCTGCATACAGCCAGCCACACTCTCTGTCTTTATCTCCTGGTGCCAGTTCCCCCTGTACTGACCAGCAAGCTACTGCCCAGTCTCCATGTCAGGGCCTCCACGTCCTGCCTTCCCTCACCCTTCCCGATGCCTTTCCTGCCCCAATCACTGCAGGCTTGGACCAATGGGAGGAAGTCAGGAGCCACATCTGGTTCTTGCACTCTCGGGGGACCTCCTCCGCCATGCGCACCCCCCAACAACACCTATTTCTTTTGGACAGACAGTGCCCGGGAAGGAAGACGTGTCAAACAGGCCCGAAGCTCAGAACCTTGCTTAACTTCTCCAGGCCCTAGAGTCCTGATCAGGAAAACAAAGCCAGGAATATCCATCTTAAAGGGCCCAGTGACTAAAACAGTACAGAGGGCATAGCACGCAGCTGACCGCTGTGCTCCCTTGTCACTGAGGACGCCTGGGCACTTGACCAGCGTCGCTTTAACAGGGAATGGACTTAAGTGGCTGCGATAGAAAAACAGAACAAGCTGATACTGTGAAAATGGGTGTTCATTCACGTCTAGTGGGGTCCCAGTCTGGGGTGAATAAGACCAGGTTTACTCAAGGCTGACCCCAGGCCCTCTTCTCGTCGGAAATGACCACACCCTCCTGCCAGGTAGGTGAGTCCCAACCTGCACCTTCAATCTGATTCTGCCTCAGCCGGACAGTTAGCAGCGCAAGCCAGGAGTCCAGGAGTTACAATGAATTCTTCCCTCTCCTGCGCCCTTCCTACCAACCTAGTACCAAAGCTGGCCTTTTTCTCTTTTCTCCACCTCCAGCACCCTAGCCTGGCCATTACCTTCTCTCACTTGGATTGTCCAGGAGATATTAGCTTGCATGGGACGCCCTTCCCTTCCTTTGCCTTTTTAATTCCTTCCCAGCCTTCAAGCCTCAGCTCAAGTGCTGCTTCCTCCAGGAAGCCATCCCTGATTTCTCTGAGAAGCCCCTCTGTTAGAGTTGCCTAGTGCCACTCCACACCCCCTTGCTGCACTGTTGTAGCATAGGGGTGACACGCTTGTGCTGTGGTGTGTGACTCCGGTCTGCACACCCTCTTAAGGCATAGCCCTGGCTGTCTTTTCTCACTGTTAGTCTCCCATTGCCAAGAACAGCGTTGGACACATGAAGTTTGCGGCTGGCAAAATGTGGGAAAGGTGGGACGAGCGTGTGAGTCTGTAGTCAGGTTTCGTCTGCAGACAGCAGCTGGAGGAAGGGGTTTTGCACCCCTCAAAGACATAGGGTTGGGCTGAATGCAGAGCACATAGGGAGGGAGGTGGCTGTGGCAGGCTCACAGGAACTCTGCTCCAACAGGGAGTGTGGGCAGCCTTCTTGGGAGAATGTACCTTCTTGGGTCATGTGACCGAAAATATTAGTCCTCTGGAGCAATTAGTTAAGTTAATTAGCTCATCCATTTAAGCGGCAGCTAAGGCAACAGGGCCTGAAGACTGTTTTGGGAAAGACACTCAATTATTTGCACCAATGTCACCCTAATTTCCCCAATAAGCTCAGCTGTGGCTGGGCAAGGGAAGAGGCTTGAACACTCAATTAATTTTCCCTGTTTGAATGGGAGGGAGCAGAGACCCGGGGGTTCAGGATGGCTGAGGCAGGGTGTCGGGGCACTGGAAGCCTGTGGCTACAGGTAGACTTTGCACCTGTTACCTCGATGACCTTTCTGGTAAAAGACAGGTTTGGGGGGTTCTGAGATGCCAGCTCAGAGAGGGTAACAATCACGTCTGCACAGCACATTGGTTCCAGGACAGACCCAGCGCTAGGCTCCCAGACTCCCAAAGCCTCCCTCTGGAGGAGCCGAGAAAACACGTGTATAGTCCCTGGTGGACCCCAGCAGTCAGGACATGGGGAGCAGAGTCACATGCCTTGGCTTCCCTGGAATGGTAGCCAGAGCCTCGGCGCCTCCTGTCCCAGACAACAACCCAACTGGAAACCGAAGCCAGTGTTCGTGTGAGGGGTGTCGGCGGTATCCCCATTCCCGTTCTTGGTTACTGAAGTGCCTCTCTCTGACCTCACATGAAGTCACCCATCAAGACCGATTCTGTGCCTACCATGTGGCCAGAACTGTGCTTGGTCAAAGGTTGCAGCGCGAGACCCCTGCGCCTCCCAGTTTATAGCCAGGTAGGAACTGAAGTGGCTCAGGTGGAGAAGCGGAGGGTGGACAGACTGAGGCCTGCAGGTCAGGGAGGAGAGAGGGCACTTAGGGGCCTTTGAGGGAGAACAAAGGACTTTTCAGGTAACACTGATGAAATGCAGGACACAGCAGAAGGTTCTGGAGAGTCAGCACTGCGGGGCCAGAGGCGCTGGGAGTTGGCGTGATGGGAGGGGCCGTTTGGGAAGGGTCTGAGGCTGGAGAGCGGCATGTAGGCTGGGCACAGCTGGCAAGGGGCATACACAAGGTATTCAGCTGGTAGGGTGGGTGCCATTAGGGTGCCCTCCAGGCAGGGTCTGAGAACTATGCCACTGGGCAGGGGCATGTTGTCTGGGATGCCTGAGCTGGGGCACTCCCTGGTAAGCTCTAAGGTAGGGTGGACATTTACATACGTCGAAGCCAGCACAAGCTCTGGACGAGGTGCTGCATTTGGGTTGTGTTGGGTGAAGTGGTTCTGAGTGCGCTACTGAAAGGGACTGTGGCGCCCAGAGGCTCTGAGACACTGGGTCACTCGGCGACATCAGAGGGCCTGTGGCCCAGGTCTGATGCCCAGCCTCCTCCTTTCCAGAGAAACGCTGGTTTCGACCTTGGCTACACAGAAGGACGTAAGCCTGGGTCTCCCCAGGCCAATGCAATTGGAATCTCTGGGAGGGGCCTGGCCTTGATGCACTGATGAGCCCTGGGTGGCTGGGGGTTGGGGAGGTTGAGAAGTACCCACCGCAGTGTGTGGCCCCCAGGTTCCAGCCACCCAGTGCAGGGCGATGGTTTACTGTCACTGTGCTTTACGCCATTGTCAAGGATGCAGAAAACAGGAAGGTGAGATGATGCATCAAAGTTGGGTGTCCTGGGATCTCCCTGGTGG
>NW_004567119.1:38685935-38688726 GCF_000260355.1 Condylura cristata | reverse complement strand
AAAAAAAAAAAAGTGTGTCCTGAGAAAGGCATGTGGCGCAATTGAAGGCCTTAATACATCTTAATGCATGTAGCCTTAATGCATCTGTAGGGATCCCTGGAGATCATGAAAATGGCCCCTTGACACACCCTATCACCCCCACATATGCCTGGTCCCAAGAACGCCAATGCCCGCCTAAAAGAAGACAGACTTCAGAGTTGAAAGGCCACTTCCTCAGGCTATAGAGTGAGGGGCTCCTCACTCCAGACACTGACAGTGGCCCCCCAGATGTGATTCAAGCTGAATAGCCGGTCCGAGGGCACCACTTCCTCTTAACTTGTGTGGCTTATTTTAAAATAACACTCAACTTTCTAATTCTGTAAAATGGGCAGAATCTTAGCTGAACAGTCTCTTTCCCTAAATGCTTTAGGGAAAGGAAAATGGACTATTTTGGACCGTGGCAGTTTCTTGAACCTGGGGTAAAAACTTGACACAGGAATGTGCTGAGGTGGAAGGAGAACCAGCCAGCGTGAGGGTCCAGCGGCCTGGGGTCCAGTCCAGCCCCAGCCCGCTTAGGTGAGTCAGTTAACACCTTCAGCCCAGGCTTTCTCCATGTTCTATGAGTCGTGATTTGCGACGGCCTGTCTCCTGCCCAAGCTCCCGTCCTCAGCTCTGGTCTACCTCCGAGTGCCCACAGAACACTTCCTCCAGAGTCTGGCAAGGCTTCTGGCCTGGACTCTGGGCTCCCGCCCTGCTGTGCCCGCTCCGCAGGTGACTTCGCATCTTCCAGTCTCTGGAGTTAGTCACAGACCCGCAGCTGAGCTCTTCCCACCCCACCTGTCCCAGCACAGGGAGTCTGTCCCTTCCTCATCACTTCCACTGCTCCTCCTCAATGTCACCTCTCACCCAGTAGGCCCCTGTTCTGTATATAACTCGGGCCCCTGCCAGCCCCTGCGTTCATGCTTCCACAGTGCCATTGCCTGGGTGGGTTAAAGCTCGCCTGAGCACGGCCCTGAGCCTCCCAGTCCCATTCCCCTCGGCCCAGTGTCTCCAGACAACTCTCTCCATGCCCTCCTGCCTCCATGCTTTAACCTTGATCTCCCTATGCTTTGGACAACCCACTCCTTTTTTTAAAAAAAGATTTATTTTCATGTATTTTTGCATACAAGAACTGGGGTACAGGCCAGAGGTGCAGGGAGTGAGAGGATTCACCAGAGACAGAGTGGGGAGCAGAACAGGCAGATCTACTGAGATACACTGCTGAGGGGAGCAGTGGGCAGGACAGGAGAGGTCTGCTGTGCCGTGTGGGTCAGCTCCCTGGCTAGGATCGAACTCATGCCGCAGTGGCTGGTGATGCCTGATAGTACTGAGACTTTAATCCCTAAGCCTGCAGGGAGCCCCACCCAATTCTTTTTCCTCAGGGACTGATCAGCAGCTTATTCTGAGACCAGTGGAAGCCACCTTCCTGGGGAGGCCTCACACCCAGGATGGCTAGGCCCAACACTGGCTGCAGGCTGCACGCACTCCAGCCCCGGACTGTCTCTCCTTTGCTTCACCTTTAGGTGCTCTTGGGCCTGTCTCCCCATCTCCCAGCGGTGTGGCCGAGGCCACAGGAGTGCCTGGCATGTGGTGTGCTTGATGGAAGGAGCTTGTTGGTCTTAAGGAGCTTGTTGGGGTGCCTGATTTGGGATTTGAAAGCTTTGCTCCTCAGGGGGGCGCTCCGGGCTTTGCACGCCTTCCTAACTGGGTCACTGGCCAGGACCGTGAGATTGTCTTTGCTTGAATGTGGGCTCCTTCTGCCCTATCCCATCGCAGTTGTCCACTAGTCTTTAGGCTTCGTTTCCCCTAGAGAAATTGCTCCTTATGTAGCTGTAGACTCCATGTCTGTGGGAGGAGGGGAGTTCAGATCTGTCTTTGTCAGCACCTTGAACCCCACGTCCTAGAGAGACCCTCTTTTTTCAGACCAGTGCACACGCTATGACTTTTATATACCTTTTATATCCGCCCCTCACCAGTAGGTGGCGCCAAACCATTGGCCTGTGCAAGCACGTGGCCCCTGCCTGCCATTGTCTCAGTTAGGTGCAAACCCAGCTCACAGGTGGACAGATTTACCTGGGAAGGTGAGGCCCACACAGCTCATGGAAGTTCCTCAGATCGTAGTTCACACACCCATAGTTGTGGGAGTTGATTATTTTGGCTTCTCTAATTCTCTGGGAAGATCCTCTGAGTCTCTGCCAAACATCTCTTCGTAGAGGGTCTCAGGTCTGGCCTGAGTCTAGAGAGAGCTTGGAGTTGTCCCTTACATTCAGGTCAAGCTTCTGTTGAAGAGAAGAAGATGAGCTGTTCTTTTGCACAGGGCAGATCAGGACCGGCCTACAGCAGCCAGGGGATGGTGTGTGTGTGTGTGTGTGTGCTCAATTTACCCCTGTGGCCAAGTTACTTCACCCTTCAGAAACCCCTAAGGACTTCCTAGCCGGCCCTGGCACTCCCAGCTCTATGAACTTGGATGCGTCATTTCTGTTTTTTAGAGCCTCAGTTTTTCTCAGTGGTGAAATGGGAACAAGCCCTGATCTCATCAGTGGTTGCGTGGGTTAGTGGGAGCTGCGTGAGTTGGGGCAAGTCATCTTTCTGCCTCGGTTTTCCCATCTGTAAAATGAGAGTAAAAATGAATTCTCTCTTCTAGCGAAAATCCTTTACTTTGGTTAAGTAGGGGAATTCATCTCAAACATTTAAGATAGTGCCGGTACATAATAAACATTCAAGGTGTATTTTCTTTTTTTTAAGATTTATTTATTTATGCACACAGAGGTGC